>NC_136515.1:44524559-44652059 GCF_053919585.1 Euprymna scolopes | reverse complement strand
GACTTACGGGATGGGGTCTTGCCAAGGAATAACAAATGTAACAGCGGGAAGAGGGGAGGGGACGTGAAAACCGCGTCGAAATCGAGGTTTTTATCTCATTCCACTTAAAAAAAAACCTACTCGTCGATTTCGGTGTATGGTGTCTGCTATAAGAACTAAGCTGTTCGGAAATCCACGCACATTTATATTCGTGAAGGCTTTGTGCTGAAGCAGCTATTACGTGTTGGCACAACTTCTTATCTCAGTCGGTTCAATTGCTGCTATAAGAGAGACCAGACGGAAAAGAAAGTGGAGGTGTAAGTAAGTGCTTGAGCAAAAGAAAAGGTAAATTGCTCCCCCCAAATAGTAGTAAGGAGGCTCGAACCTGTAATTCACCAGAGGGAATGTAGGTGAAAACAAACAAACAAACAAAAACGATCTTACCGGTGTGGTTTAGACGTCAAGAGCGTTCGAAATAACGTCTTTTATGCGACGTCAATGTAATTTTTTTAACATTTTCACCTCTTAGCAATCACATTTTCCAGTGGCAAAGAAGTTAAAAATTGTTCCACGTGTATGGATTGCTTATAGACCAAATGTAAAGTCTACATATTAAAATTCGTTGAGTATTTGGTTGAGAAACCTCCTTACACACGCTCTCACTTTTATAGATATATAGATTTGAATATTTTAGTGAACCATTTATAAAATTATTTTCATGTGCATTACACGTCATCAGCCTGGATCCACCGGCAGCCCAAATCACACTCACAACAATGAGCAATCAAGCGTCTTAGCCATACACTACGAAGAGTTACCATAAAAAAAAAAACGGTTTCTATCATTTTAATATAAGATTTGTTTTTTGGTATTTTAGCGATATATAAGATATACTGTTATTTTTATCGATTTATAAGCAGTTGTATATATATATATATATATATATATATATATATATATATATATATGTATATATATATATATATGATTAGTTTTTTTAAAAAAAGAATTCCAGCAGAGTGCTTAATTAAAAGGAAAATCCAAATTTTAAGATCGTATTTATATTTTGTGTACAGAAAGTTTTAAGTTGAGACAGATCATTGGCACCGTCGGTTTCAAGCCCGATAATAAGGCCCGTTTAAGGTATCCTTATCAAGCTCTCTTCAGCCAATATTCGTCTCTCGTGGAAGGGACGAATATTGGCTGAAGGGAGCTTGATAAGGATCCCTTAAACGGGCCTTATTAGCGGGCTTGAAACCGACGGTACCAATGATCTGTCTCAACTAACAACTTTCTGTACACAATATATATATATATATATATATATATATATAGAGAGAGAGAGAGAGAGAGAGAGAGAGAGGCAGGCAGACAGACAGATATGTAATGTATGTGCATGTGTGTTTGTGTGTGATCAGTGTCTATCTGATTCGTAGTGTTACAACACTTCACCGATTTCTCAGGTGTTGTGCATTCGAAAATGTCTTTTTAGTACAAACTCTGGAAGATGATAATACAGAGTAGTACCTTTTTGATTAATTGAACCCACAGAAATGTTATTTTCAAACATCGAAGTCATGTAGTGCTTTCACAGATATCTTTTGAAATCCGTGAATGATGGGCAATATTTCAACAACAAATACAATTGGCAAGCCAATTTATGGGAGTGATTCTGAATTTATTTCCTGCTTACTCTCGTGAAGATTCCTGTTATACTTACCTATTCTAACATTACACTGCACTTTCATGAGTATAAACGCACACCAGGTCTTTCTTTCCTTTTCCACTCATACGGCTGCATGTTGGGTAGTTTCAACGTAAAAATATAGTTAATCCTAACTTAATTAATTTATAAGTACATATACTGAATCATCGGTTGGATTGATAATTTTAATGCAACATGTATTTAAATTTCCAACATATTGCGGCTTTATGTACAATGTAGTCTTCTACACGAAATCGATTACTTGAATATCGAACTTCACACTTCTATGTTTTCACGTCCGATCGTTTCTATTAAGACGGTACCAATATACAAATTCTATTTATTCTAGTAAAGGTGTCGATGAAAAGTAAACTAAAATAAGAAAATAAATATCCCGGCTCATTCATACAGCCGAGATTCCAGAAGTTTTACATAGATTCAATCGATCGACTGGATCACTCCACCATTCGATCTTTATGCCTTCAAGTCTATATTTGAGCAGACTATATTAAATGATGTAGAGTGCAACCTCAGCAATGAATGTGGAAGGTTTACAATACACAATAAAAGTTAAGAAGTAAAATTATATTTCCAAACTACTGGGTATTTCGTAGAGATACTGAGAATATTCTGATGTCGCTGTTTTAAGTAGACTAGTTTTCTGGTAACATTTTCTGAACTAGAAAGAAAATATAAGGTCTAAACCACACACACACACACACACACACACACACACACATATATATATATGTATATATATATATATATTAATATATATATATATATGTATATATATATATATTAGGAGGTATATTTGGTAAAAAAAAGAACAGGGAACACGTGGTAAATCCGTTAAGAGAGTTAAATATTTATATTATTATCTCTATCTCGTGGAGTTTTGCTTAAGTCATTACATATTGTTAAAAATATATATTACAAGTTTTTTTCAAATAATATTTATATATATATATATATGTATATATATATATATATATATATATATATATATATATATATATAATGTGTGTGTATAGTTGGAAATTACGGTTACAATTTACCATTATTAAATTTCTAGATAGCATTAAGACAGCTTATGTCATATGGCGAGTCTGTTAACATAAAACTGACAGAGTAGTTTGTTAGGGAAATCTACACACACAGACACACTCAAACACAAAAAATTTCACTTTTTATAGATATATATCATTTGCACACTAATAACTTTATCTTTCTGTGTTTAATTGCATACAGTTTTATTGTTACGAATCAATGCATTTGTTTTTAAGTATTTCGAATTGAATAACACAATATAACAGTATATTTTTGATGGTGTTGTCGTTAAATGTATTCATTGATAGGCTGTAAATTGTTGGTGTGTCTTGAAATGAATTTTTATTATTGGATGAACTTAAGCTTTAAACGCAGAGACAAAGAGAGAATGCGATTCCGTATATAAATATTTAACATGTAACATTTGTTATACACGGCACGATTCAAAATGTTGTATAATAGAAAAAAGTACTAAAATGTCTGTGGACAATAAACTATTATTACAACTGTTTACAATAATGGAATTTGATGGATCTATTTGACGATGTAAAAAAATCATTTAAGAAAACTCCGGTGTTGTATTGGGTAAACATTTCTAAATAGAAATTTAAATGATCTATCTCTATATGGGATCTCATATTTGAGGATCTGTTGTTGTGGAGTCGCTTTCAATCGTGCACACTATTTTTTCATAAAGTTTGGGGATATTCGTGGGGTGGGGGCTTTCTACACACAGTATTTCCTACTTCTGCTTTGAACATTTAACAGTGTTCTGGTGTGAGTTGGATCTTAATGAAAGACGGTATGTGTTGCTGCAATTATGGTGAGATGGTTCCATTTGGAAAATTGCAAACATGCTCACGCATTCAACTGCGATTGCTCCAAGAATATTTTATAAAACCCTTGTGGAAGTGTCTGCCTGTCTCTGCTGTTATTTACGTGTTCTTGTTTTCTACGTGCCAACACTGCCACTGCGTAATTCTATAAAATTTATAAATAGACGGTTGGGTCTGCCCATTGCCTGGATTAAATTGTCATTAAGATGCCAGATTTTACCAGTCTTTTATGCGCCCTCTTAACTTTGTTAAGTGAAACGAACGCTGGATTATTTTTTTTTAATAATGATTGCGTATTATGCTAGGTTTTGTCATATTAAATTAATAAAATATTGATTAATTCATGTTTTAAAGTCATTTCTAACCCAGTTAACGTTCTGAAGGTTTTATTTAATCTCATCCATGTATGCAAATGTATAATTAATAAGCCCGATCTCATATATAACTAAAACTTACTGTCTTCATCTAAGCACATCTTTACACGTGATTGCATCTTCTTTCTCCTTTGACTCTCGTGTATGTTTAATGTTGCATTTAGCTCTACAAAAGGGGCTTTTTTGTCTTATGTTTCTACATATTAGGGAAGTTTTTTTTTGTGTGATATGGGTATTTATGACACCAATTCAAGCTTCCATATAGATAACATAGTCTTTGGGGTGACTTTGATTTTTCAGTGACTTGTCTTTTATATGTGTGTGTGGAGGGGGTGAAATGTCTTTTTTTTATCTGGGGAGACTAGTTCTGACTTAAATGCATCTTTCTAATGTATATTCCGCCAGAGTCTTCCATGTTGTTGTGCCCCTTTCAACGCTTATTTCTGATATCATATTTCCTGTCAAATTTTGGAGTGTACGTGGTCGTTCACTTTTTTATAAAGATAAAACCCCGCGTAGTATTTAATGGTATTTTGCCGATTTCAGGCATGTAGATACCAGATATTAATAACCGCCAGAAATGCGTTCGACTAGTGTAACATCATCTCCATGTTTAATGACTATTAATGCAAATGTTAAATAGTCCACGTCGTTTATGCAGGGTAAACTCACACGTCTTAACCTCTTACAAAATAAGGAGGTGTTGAGCTTAACCGTTTTCTTAAGTGTTTATGTTTTCAGAAAATGTCTATTTTGTTTTTCTTTCCGGATGAAAAACCAGAGCAATCGCTGACAAGGCCTAATGTGGATCGACACGTCACAGAACGATTCATAGAAAGCGATTTTTGGGGAATTTTGATAACAGTTAGAGAGTCTGTTTCGGTTTAAGAGCACATAGAAAAAATATTCTCCGTGATTATGGATTGACAGGCTTCACGTTGAGCTGACGAATTAGTAAAGATCGCGGCAAAAACAATAGCAAAAAGGAAACCGCGACTATACTTCTAAGGATAAGAGACAATAACCAGTTTTCAACCCTGGAAAAGCATGGTGATTGAATAAAACCTATTTCTCGAGAAAGAAATAGAAATTGCGTACGTTGTTATGCTGTGCGAGAGCTATGTTAAAGATGAAGGGAACGGCGAGAACACAAACCACTTGTGTACAAAACCAGAGGGCACGAAAGCAGAATATAACAGGTGCGTTCGGTTTCGTTTTTATAAACTCTCAAAATGATGGCGGTGTCTTAATTGGGAACATTGACTATGCCATATTATTAAGCTGAATTGCAATCGAGACTAAGAGATAGACACAAGCAATGTGGTTAATTTTCTTATTGATTGTGTGGGTAATTATTGTCAAGAATGTTCTGAGCCTTTACATTGGGACTAGAAAATCGTGTCAGAAGATGATTGAAAGCAGAACCCGTGCCTCTATTTCGTGATTGCTGCCGAGAGAATATTGTTAGTTATTGTGAACGTGCCAACCAGAAATAGAGTGATTCTGTTCTCTATATTCTGCACGTAAAATTTAGCTGTCTAGTTATGTTTCATGGATAAAAGGAATATATTCGCTGGAATTTAAAACACTGTTAGTCTTGCTATAATCTTCGATGATTCACCTTTTAAAAACGTTCCACAAATATAATTGATTCTTTCAAGTTTAACGGTTCTGTTTTCATTCCAGTGTATACTTTTATATCATTTTATCACAATTTCATGTGCGTACGTGTACATTTTATAGTTATTTTATTTACTTTTTATATTTGTATTGAGTCTGATTACTTTTCTTTATCAAATTGGCCATGTTTTTAAGTGAAACGAATGTCATTTTTTTTCTTTTTCAGGTTTGATGAAATAACTAAAAAAAATATCAGAATTAAATATGGAAAGTTCGAAAGTATTTTTTTAAAAGAATCAGTGATAAGGTCACGCACGTATTTTAAGATTTATCTCATTCTAACATAGATCGCATAATGTCAGGTGATTTTTTCGTCCTGTTTTTCATTTTTTTATTAAAAACAGGGGAAACATTGAAAGAAGCAGTAACTGAATTAAATAAAGATTGTTATAGGCACATTTAATGCCTCCCCTGATTCTCTTACGGTTCAATATAAATCTGTAAGCAAATGCATCTTTAACTCGTCGATGGGTAAAATCATTAGTATAGTGTATTTACTATTTTAATTATAACTATATACGCTACTAAAAAAAAAAAACAACGAAACAGACACGTTCATGTTTTCCATCGTTAAATAGATTGTCGCCTTATCATTTTGGGAAAGTTTATTACTTGTTTTCACGCTGACACTTGTATATAAAACGGGATGCTTATAAGTCTATCTTATTGCACGTCTGCTCTAGCTACATAAAACACTTGTACGAGTAAACTTATTAAATTATTGAATCCGTACTATTCATAACTAAGGCTAGGACTACAGCATATGCTTTGCATTATTTTAACTCTCGAGTGTTAATTGGTTGATTAATTATATGCTTTTATATAGAGCAATGTGGTTTCGCTTGATTAAGAGAATCAAAACAATGATAAGAATATGATGTTTTGATAGCCCTAGTCATAACCCCACGACTGGGGTTTAAGATAAGACCAAATCTCACCACATAGTAAACACTATAATTCAAGGGGTTTATACCTTCATCATTGAACGTTCCGATACGTTAGACACGTTTAAAACTTCCTGAAAGATTGTTACAAATTTAAAACAAGTCTAGACAAGCTGAAATTCGCAACAATATGGAGTGTTATTGTCCAATCTGGATAAGTATATAAAACTATAGCATTTATCCTAATGACATATTAAAATAATAATGACGTGATAGCTCGCAAATCATCTGCTACCTCGACGCGGTTTTATATCGTTTGATGCCAACCTTCTGTCTAATAAAACAATGCCATTCTAGTATGATGAAAATAAACATCTGTTGTGGCTATACAGTTCGAAGCTGGTATTGGCTCTCCAGGTGCAGACCTGGACGAGTGATAAGGAAACTAATATTTACCAGTTATCAAAGTCTCACTCTCGGCGTTGCAGGCAAAGTTGGACGGTTAATACCGTCCGAGCCAGCGCAGTTGCAGTAGTTGCCAGAAACACGCTGCAGTGCTTCATCATACGCCTATCAAGTATTAAAACCAGATTTTTTGCTGGAGTTTACTCTCTTAGCCTTTCCCTTACACAATATATCTACAAGCCATTGGAGTTATTTGCCTTTAGCTTGAAAAAAAAACTTTTAAATATTTCCAATTCGGATGAAACTAACTGAGATCCTCCTTGTGGACAAGGTTGTATCATAGCGAAATCCTTAAATGAATTTCATAAAAAGAGTCGCATAAAAGAAACGCGGATCCTTTAACTGGGGAAATTTGAACATATTTTTAATTTTGGCGAAAATAACGGAGATCCTTATTGTAAAAATTGTTATATAACACCAAAAATAAACAACATAAAAATAATGTTATTAATAACAGTTTGATTTAATTTGCTATGATGAATCCACTGTATTTGTTCACTGCAAAAAAAAAGAAGAAACTCCAACATATGTAACAACCGGGAAAATACTGCGAACCTTGGAAAATCCAAACACTGAAAGCTATTCCATTATGGTATTTCTTCCCTGGATCGCTTCCCATAACTTGTTTCTGGGTTTTACACTGTACTAATATATAGCAATTTAAATAATTTACAATTTTGGAGGAAAATGTCCCCACCTTGTTTGTGCTCTATAAATCTGACGTTATCACAGTAAACTTTTATATTTAGGAGAGTAGATATAGAGTTTTCTGTGTAGAAAATTTAAATAAAGGCTGAAATGATTAAGCACGAAAGCAATTAAAGATCTTTACTTATGCATCGATAAAATAGCCATTGCGCTTCTCTTACGTAATTATCTAAATATATCTTAGAAACTGTTACATATTTATAAAATACTTAATAATCCATGGGATTTTATATTTTCTCTCTTAGTTTTTTAAACCGATCCTCAGCTAATCTACTTGAAAAAAAAAACATCGTAAATTACTGTCATTATGCAAACCATGTAGCAATATTAATAGTATTTTACCACTGTCACTGAGAAATATGTAATCGCCATCATTCTTTAAGTATAGTCGTGCGATTTTTAAGTTGAAATGTATCAGCTAAAGAAACAAGTAATTTAATTTTCTTTTTCATTGATATAATTTTAATTGATGTCTGGTACGAACCAAGCCCACGCAGAATTACTGTGTATATCATCGCAATTTCCAAGACATATGATATTAAACTGAGAGCATACGCGTAATATGATAAATAATACGTCCTCGAACAACACAGTTTAACAATTTTTTAACCTGAGAGTCAGATTAAAACACAACTATGATGTCATACATCTTATTGTTTGCTTAAATTTTTTTATCTAAATCTATTAGATACTTGGACTTCGAATAGTCTAAAATAAAAATGTCACGCTTAAGCAGGGAATTATATTTCGAGAATGATGATATATTCTTATATAATAATTTAAAGTAATATATTAATGTAAAATAAAATAATGTATTAATGTAAATATGAAATATTTTATTTCGTGGATAGGAGATCATTGCTTTATATTACTCCTTAAAACTACTTAATCGTACCGGAAAACAAAAAATAAACCTAGCATAATTTTATCATGGTTCAAAGAACTGACATATCTGGAATTTTTATGAAATATTATTTTATGGACTGTTGTTTATATTTTACAAAATTATAAGATTTTTTTAAGTTAAAATTTCTTTCATGCTCTATTTTCTCCACTCGATTTAATTAACTTCAAGCAAATATAGACGGCATTACCCACTATTTAAATATGAAGTTGTATAGAAAACTCATGAAGAGAGGTGTATTCATTAGGAGCAGGTAGTGTATTAATAACCATTGAAATATTTAGATATTATTTATTTCATATAAAAATACCCTATATTCATATGCAATCTGAACTAGAACTAATATATAGTCTTTACATGCTCGTTGCATACGGTGTGTCGTCAATATACTTACTATTTTGCGAATTATTGCATGCTACAACTGTTCTAAACTTGAATGTTAATCGGTCAAGTTATAGTTATTTAATTTTACTATATCGTAGTTTTGAATCGATAATTCATACGAACAAATTTGTACTAAATTTTGAATGAAAATCATATTTAATATACTAGTGTAGATTTCGATAGATCCCTCTAGACATGACCGCGTAAATGTATGAAATATGTTACAACTGCACATTTACTAGTACCCGTAATGCCTATTGAAGTTTAATGTCCCTTAAAACAGTTGCACGGTGGATTATTATAGATTAAAATGAAGCCACAGTCGTTGATTAAAGTCCCGTAAATAGATTCCAGGAAAATTCCTGAGTTCGCCATGAATTTTCCTAGACTTGACAAAACCCACATAAAGAAAGTTCCCATTTACCTTGTAATAAACATTCTGAGAATAACACCAAAAATGAGAACAATATTCTGACTAATTCAAATAATACAGAATATTGATCCTCTTCTTATTTATTTAACTACATTTTTAATTTGATCTTTTTCTCTATTTCACTATCTCTTTTTGATAGTCTCCCTCTTTTTTCTTTTTATTTATTTTCCATTTGTTTCCGTTTTCTGTTAAAGTGCTTTTATTTTTAGATGATTTATATGTCGCGGTTTCCAAGATGAAATGTTGAAGGGAAATATAAATTGAAAAAAAAATTGCAACGTCTTTTAGTGTGTTTCAAATGAATTCCTAATCAGGTTCGAGATTTGGAAAGTGAGAAAATTGATTGTGATTTAACGTGTTTATGATTTTCTCAGATGCGTCTCATAATTTCTTTTTGATACATCGTCGGTATGCCCCTCGTTCATATGTTGTTCTGCGCGTATATATATATATATATATATATATATATATATATATATATATGTATATATATATATACATAACTGCATACATATATATATATATAAATAACTGCATACATATATATATATACATAACTGAATACATCTATATATATATATATACATAACTGCATATATATATACACATATAACTGAATATATATATATATATATATATATATATATATATATATATATATATATATATATATACATGTACATAACTGATTAATTAAAGCACCTAAACAACCTGATCTTTTTTGTCAACTGATCCCTCACTCTAACGTTTTATAAAGTGTTTGCTGATTCACACATTTGAAAATTGTCTTTATAGTTAGATGAGGTACTCGTCCTCGTGTGGTAGAAAAGTAAAGTATTTCTTTTTAAACTTCTTTTGAAATTGTTTTTTCTGTCTTTCCTTCATTCTCTCTATTCGTCATTGTATTTTTTTCGCTTAACATGTCTCTCTCTCTCTCTCTCTCTCTCTCTCTCTCTCTCTCTCTCTAACTAGACACACACATATACACCACTTTTTTATGCGTAAGAGTCATCGACTAATACGTTTACAATTTCTATCCAAAGTATTATAATTTCACTGTAAAATGAACACCTTCCTCTTATTTAATCTCCTTCCTCTTATTTAATATGTGCCAGTGTAAGGAACAACATTTTAGATATATTTGGGATGGCAACCTTAGTTTGGGTTTCTTTTTTAGTTTTGGAATCTTACTGGACATACAAACAGAAATAGACACGGATTGTGCTCTTCATATAATTACTGAATCGATTATTTGGGATATCTGCATTTTTCTTCTATTCTTCACATGATGAAGGCAGAATATCACTTGAAACGCAAGAAGCTACTATTTACAATCTTGTCTAAGAAGTGACTGTGATGAGTTTATAAGCGACATGTCTCCATACAATACATTTAAAATTCTACAAGTTTGTCCATCTAGGGGTGCGTAAAGAGTATAAAATAGAATTATCTTTGTTCGAGGAAAGGGACTATTAGAGTCGAAGGCTTTTTCGGAATCTAGGGACTTTAACAGTGAAAGGCTGGAATATTTCTGTTTGTCGGGTTCAAATAGAGTGCATACGTTGATAGCGCATAAGTTATATAAATTCACCAGAGCACATTCTATTAAAGTATTTGTAAAACTGATACAGCGATGCAATATTGCAACAAGTGGGACAAAGGATGGGAGGAACGCAATATTATAGGACATTAAATCGGAGTTTTGTTTGAAACTTGTCAAAAACTTAGAGACTAGTTGTAGATGCACCATGTCATTCAATTGTGATTGTGAAGATATTGTTTTTTTTTCAGATTTAATTGTGAAATATTATTGTATTTGTGCTGTTAGATTAATCAGACATTTTTCGTTTAATATTTCATACAACAGTCTTGAACGCTATCCTCGGGTGCCTCAGATCTCTCTGTAAATAGGTTTTCCAGAACAACCTGTCATGAGGATACTTTTCTCCTACAACTTAACCCTGACTTAATATTAAAAAATCACATAGTATTAGCTGCCCAAATAAGATCTCCTCACTATGGCTACTCATAATAGCTTTTTTTTTCGAGGAATTGCGCACCTTCCTCAGTAGCTCAAGTAATAGCACGAAGCTGGATACTCACCAGACTTATCCTGGAATCAAGTAACACCAGGAGACCAAATGGGAAGATATACTACAAAATATAAAAATGGTTAATAGGGAAGAGAACAATAATATTCTTAATTGCTCCACTAACTCAGTGTTTGAGAGGTAAAGCACGTTAATGAAACATTCGAATATCTATGTGTCTCGTATAGAGTTCAAGTCAGCTAGTGCACCCCTCGATTTCTGAAGACTTCGACTGAACTGAAATAAAAGAAAATAGAATTAGGATAAGTGTAATTAGAGGTTTATGTTGCGTAACCAACATCTTAAAGTTATGGAAAATTATGTACCAAATACTCATAATTTAATATCGGTTAAATCGACAAATATATGATAATACCTAACAAATATATGACAAGATCTTTTATTTACTTACAAGCTGTCCCATGAACGTGTGTTCTTCATACAGGCAGTTCTCGGACTTCGACGTTGTTTATGATAGTTTATATTAGTTTTAGATACACACACACACACGGAGAAAAGCAGGTTTCCATGAACTATATTTTTTTTTTCTGCGTATGTTATAGGCGTGGTAAGAATTAAATACTGTCGAGGAATTTTTTTTTTAATTCCATTTTTCACCCCCAAAAAGGCACAGTCCAACTTTGATGAGGAGCGCTACTTTTAAGAACAGTAGTTGCAAGGAAACTATGTAAAGAGATGATACCTATTAACATTACACTTCGACGTCTGCATGTCAGTACAGTTGGAAAAAAAATTAACCCGGGAGGGAATTCTAGAGTCTAGCATTTCTGGGGAAAAACTATTAGAGAAAATTCTCCTCTTACATCTATGGATCTCATCTGTGTAGGGGTGGGACATGGCTGCTTGTCAAGTTTGTCGGGGTTATTCACGTCCACGGGGTACAAGAGCTTGTAGTTCATCAGAGAGTCCACCATTAAAATCCTTAGAAAAAAGAGCCAGAGGGATGCAACATTTCGTTGATAGGACAGTGGTTGAATCTTGGATGACGGTTCATGACCTATGAGGTTGGCGACTCTTTTTGAACTCATTCCATAAGCGAGATACTAGTAGCAGGTGCCCCAGCCCAAAACATCGCCTCTGTCAACAAAATTTTTCTGTGTGTATGTTTAAAAAGAGAACCCGCATATTGAAAAATTATCGAGCACTTGCAAGGAAAATAACGATAGAATAGTTAAGGAAACGCACCGCTTTTTCAATACGAAACAGTTTATTATGAATACAAAGAATGGCCACACACTAGATGTCGAAGTCAATTCTCTACACCTTCGACGTAGTACATAGATATCAGAACAGAATATTCCCAGATGTGGCAAGAGCACTCGCTCTATAACACGTTTGTCGTTTTTGCCGCACCAAATTGTGAATAGCATTTTCATTTTTCTCCATATAGTACTTAAAGTTGCCTGTTTGTTTCAATTTCACATAATATTCCAAAATAAGCGAAATTAAAATTTTATTGGTCTGTAAATTTTTCAGATTGGAATTATCTTTAATATATTGTGTCATGTCTGTGTTTCCACGTTTGTTTTTTTTCCCCAAAACGATCGAATAAATATGATATTTCTTTAGCTCGACACGTTTAACTTTGAGATGCAGAAAACTGTTTTCCGTCTTGCGAAAGTATGAAATAGCGTATATGGTAAGACTTTTAATGAAGATCGATAATTTGGGAGCATTTTGATTATAAAGACCTATTTTCAAACCCATGATTTGTTTAATAATATTTACATATAATAGAATAAAACTTTTTTCACATTTCGGTTAACATTATAATATACTAGACCACCCGTGACCCGTTGGGTCAGTACGTTATATTAGCTATGAAATTCATGCATGAGCGTGACACTTGTGGCATAAAGAAAATAGTTTTTTTTTACATAACAGAAGCATTTCTATGAAAGTATATTAAAATGAAAAAAGAGCATAGATAGATTTCTATGAGTCGTTCTGTTTATTATAATTGTTATTGTTTTTTAAATTACAGTTACTGAATTATAAGTGGTTGGTCATACTTATAGGTAAATATGCACTGAACAGGTATCATAATCCTTATTATAGTTAAATTCAAATTTTAATATATCATCTTTTAAATGAAATTGTTAGTTGAAAGTACAGAATAATAAAAAAAACACTCTCCACATGTTAATAATGGCTTTTTAAATAGAAAATGAAAATAAAATGTAACTTTTTTCATTTAATTTAAGCAAACATTCAGTCCCCATTGTGTAAAGGAAAACACTATTTAATGTAATAGAAATGTGTGCATTTACCGATTCAGCTTTCCGTTTGGAAATGTAAGCAGAAATGTAAGCAGACGACTTTAAAAAACATGGGAAGAAGAAAAAGAAATTTTTTTGTAATAACGCCCTCTAGTAAAAAGGTCTGCATTAGTTAAGGGGGATAACTCTATCCAGTTTTACATCGCTCCCTTTTTCTCGCGTACGTAACGAAAACAGAGGGAGTAGGAGTGTTGAAATCTATTAGAGGGAAAGTGAGGGGTGTTTTCTTTCCATAAATTGTATAGGGTAATATTTCATATTATTAATAGATTCATAGATAAATAGATTTTATAATATATATTATAATTATCTATGAATCTATGTATTATTTGTATATATAAATAACTATTTGATCAAATTAAATGAAATTGTTTGTATTAAAAGCGATATAAAAATTCCGGAATTGGAATAACGGATTGAAGACGTTGCTATTTACGCATGCGCAACCGGATGTTGAAAACCGGAAATCTGATTGCAAACATACAAGATCCATAGACTTTTAGTATAATACTAGACCACCCGTGACCCGTTGGGTCAGTACGTTATATTAGCTATGGAATTCATGTATTAGCGTGACACTTGTGGCATAAAGAAAATAGTTTTTTTTTACATAACAGAAGCATTTCTATGAAAGTATATTAAAATGAAAAAAGAATATAGATAGATTTCTATGAGTCGTTCTGTTTATTATAATTGTTATTTTTTTTTAAATTACAGTTACTGAATTATAAGTGGTTGGTCATACTTATAGGTAAATATGCACTGAACAGGTATCATAATCCTTATTATAGTTAAATTCAAATTTTGTTATATCATCTTTTAAATGAAATTGTTAGTTGAAAGTACAGAATAATAAAAAAAACACTCTCCACATGTTAATAATGGCTTTTTAAATAGAAAATGAAAATAAAATGTAACTTTTTCCATTTAATTTAAGCAAACATTCAGTACCCATTGTGTAAAATATTTAATTTGTATGTTAATAATAAGGTCAATAAAATTAAGACAATTCTTTTCTATTTACATTTTTTGTACAATTAATTTTTTTTAAAGAAAACTTTTGTTATCCTTTTGCTTAATTGAGACTTCTTATCAGGTTCTAACTCTCTTATATCCAGATTAATTATATTAATCAATTTATTTTATTGAATATGTATCGCTGAAAAGCACGGGTGCTTAAGCACTTATTGTACAGAAAATAAATATTGTATTCATATGCTAATAATAAGGTCACTAAAACTAAGACAATACTTTTCTATTTACAACATTTTTTGTACAATTTGAGTGTTTTAAAAAAACTTTTATGTTTTCCTTTCGCTTAACTCTACTGAGTGCAACATATAGTTGACCATGTTGAAAGACAGGTTTGTCTAGATAAACTAAAACTTAATGTAAGGTCTGTCCTTGAGACTTATGAATAGTCATAGCAAATGCTAATTGTATAGGAAACTGGACTCTGGCAAACGGAATATTGTCACCTTCAGATAAGACCATTTTCAATCTTGGAATTAAAACGATTTCTCCTTCAAACTGTGATGCAATTATTTTAGCAACAATCAAATTATTATACAGCTCCTCTATTATTAGTCTTGTACAATTACATAAGCGTGGTGGATCAATATTCCTCATACATATGATTGGAGCTCCTTTCTTGAGTTCAAGTTTATGTGGAGGTAATCCTGATAACTCTATCGAATCAAGAAATTCTGTTGGGTAATGTGTAGCTTCTGTTCCTTCAAGAACAGAATTAAATGACAAATATTCTTTGACTTGTCCAGGAAATTTTTCAATACAATTATGATTTATTGCTCTAACTGTATCATTAATTGGTACTAATATGCAATTTTCCGCAAACATTTCTAGATTGTCAAACGAAGGATAAATGTATTCAATGCATTGGTCAACATTATCTGCACGGATTATCAAATCTTCAGGCAGTTCAATCTCACCATTTTCATTTTTTTCAAGTTTGTCTTCACCAATCTTTATAATAAATTTAGAGTATTCATCATCATCATCTTGAACTCTCATGTTTTGTTTTAAATAAAATTTATTAAATTTACGCCACAAAAACGACTCTTTGATGCAAGCATTGTAAATGTCAGCATCATTTCCTCTTTTTATGACTGGTAGTAGTTGCCTGAAGTCACCACTGCACACCGTCAATATCCCTCCGAATGTTTCATTGTTTCCACATATATCCTTGAGAGTCCTATCGAACGTCTCTAAACTCTCCCTTCTTATCATTGGACATTCGTCCCAAATAATAAGTTTTGCTGCCCTTATCAAGTTGGCTGTTTCTGATTGTTTATCAAAATTACAAACATCATTTTCTCTTACATTGAGAGGAAGCTTGAATCTGGAATGAGCAGTGCGACCACCAGGCATCAATGTTGCAGCAATACCTGATGATGCTACAGCCAGTGCAATTTGTCCTAAGCTCCTTACTTTTGAAAGAAGAAGTTTTATTAAGAAGGTCTTTCCTGTGCCTCCTGGAGCATCGATGAAAATCAATGAAGAAGAGTCTGTGTTTAAGCAACTGCATATAAAGTTGTAGATGATCGATTGTTCGTCATTTAATAAATGTTGATGTGTCTTTACATATGTCATTTGCTCTGCTATATTGTAACTTTGCTCATCCATTATGGCTCTATTTATGTGAATCACATTAGGTAAATTCTGAGGCAAAGGCAATCCAAAATCTTGCAGTGATTTGTCAGCAGCACAAAGTTTATCATTTATGTACCTCAACGTGTTGTTGATGGCATTTTTATTGACCATGTTCTGATTGTTGACTTGGATTTGCATTGCATTGTAGTAATCCATTGCCATGGAGTTGGAAAATCTTTCCCACAACTCAAGAGGATTTGAACATTCTGTGTTTAAAAGTATCACAATGAACAGATCCCTTATCGCTCTTGGCATTCTCGTTTTATCTGCATCCTCCATTGTTTGTATCCAGTGGTTGTCATGAAGCAGTAATCCTCTTTCTTTGCAAGCAGTTTTAAATAATGGACATATATGATCTGCTACAGTTCGCAGAGATTCAAAAGAATTAGGTCCTTTTACATGGTGAAGTAGTAGCCGCAAAAGGTACAATTCACCACTATTTGGTGAGACTGTGTACATACGACCAAGAATATTTGCTTCAAAAACTCCTGGGTGGTCAACTATTCTTCTACCCATTTTTCTTCTTTGCCATTTCTTATTTTGCCACACATAGTATTTTGGGACATCCGAGTAATAGAGTGTTCTGGCAAATTCATCATTCTGGCAAATATTGAAAAACTCTGTTAGAGTTGTGCAAGAAGCATTTCTATTAAGGTCTCTGTTGCTTGTCCTTTGAATATAGATCATATGTTGATCAGGGAGATGTATCTGAAGACGAACAACTGCAGGTTCTCTAACATGAATTGGAAATCCCAGTATCATCGAAACTGCTTCTGATGGTCCAATATATCTTCCTGTCAAGTATTGCTTAATTTCGTCTTTGCTTACACTGAAAACTGCCTGATCGCTTCCCTTTAATGTATATTTAATTACATATTTAATGGATTTTACAGAAGTGCATATTTCTACATTTAAGTGACAATTAAATAACTTCAAGAGAGTCATGTTGTAAGGTACAACCCATTTGGAAGTTATAGGTTCATTTCTACCTTCTTTATAGCCTTGATGACCTCCCATTTCTGGTGACCTTCGCCTATAAATAGGGTAGGAATCATATCCACATCTTGTTTCATCACTATATGGTTTTGGGTACCTCTTTGAACAGCTCCCATTTTTCCAGCACAGAGATGTACTGTTGCAGTTTGGTCCATGTATCATATGCGTCAATACCAATTCATGTTCTTCTGGATGTTCGACTTTATTTGGTATTTCAGCTTGAACAAAATCATCATAATTCTGGGGTCTGGGTTTAGATTCTTCTTCCATCCATAGCAGGCAATGTAGGTGTGGTAAACCTCTTTTCTGGTATTCAACACTTATAACGTAGGCAATACAATTACCCAACAGACCTTGTGTTCCTGTTAAATATTTAATGAAAAGTTTTCTTTTTAAATCAAAAATTCTTGCAATTATGTCTGGTCGATCGTGAGGAAAATGTAGTTCAAACGATCTACTTCAATTTTTCCTGCCATATCCACAACATACTGCTGAAACAATCTCCCACCTCTTAATATTTGGTTAAATTCATCATCACGGATCATAATGCGGTAGGCATAATAACGCATAGCAGTTAATTTCCGGTTATTTGTCATTGTCATCTCGGGATGCCAGCCATCCTCACCATCAGGGAAAAACAGTACATACTGTAGTGGATCATATGATCGATGATATTCCGATATTGTTTGAAGCTGACCACCTTTTTCTCTCAATATTATGTGGCGTGATGTTGTTTGCTGTTCATTGTTATTTTGAATAATAATTCCTACTTCATTAAAAATCTGATTATTGTATCGCTTTTCATACTCATTAATCGGTTTCCTCGTAGGATCTATAACAATAACTGCATTAGGTATGTTGTATATCATGTCCTTAGTTTGTTGAAATGCAGTCACATAGATATTAGCACGTCTTAGAATATACTCAATATTTTCTATGATATTCCGACGTAACTCAATGTTCGGGTACATATTCATCCGAACATCAATACTATATTCTTTGTCAAGAAAGTATATCTGAATAAACTGAGCTTGATTGTCTGGCTCAGGTAATAATGATCCAATATAGTGATGAATCTGCCCTTGAATAACTATAGATGGATTCCATCCGTGTTGTGGCTTGATTTCTTTGCAACCAAAAATGTGCAGTTTCTCCAACAAAAAGTTTTGCTTTACAATGAGAACATAGCTTATTCAAATTTCCAACATTTCCCTGTAAGTTTGCTCTGCGCTGTAAATTATATTGACTATTTCGCAAAGCAAGTATGTTGTTTATTTCCACAACATTCTCGTCACCTCGGTTTCGTTCATCTCTTATTCTTTGGCTACTCAGTCTCTCTTCTCTTTGTTGTGCTGTCTCGCTAGCTCGTCTTTGCTCAGCTCTAATTCTCTGCCTGTTCAGTCTCTCTTCTCTCCTCTCTGTTGTTTCATTATTTCTTGTCTCTTGTGTTCGCATTCTTTGCATGCTCAGTCGGTATTCTCTTCGCTGCGGCGTTTCTAAATTTCGATATCTATAATCTTTTTCCCTTTGTTTTTTCAAGCGAATTTCTCTTTGTTCACTTGTTTCAGAAGCTCTTTGAAGTTTATACGTTTCTCTAGAACGAATCAGTCGAGTTCGTCTTTGTTGTTCAGTTTCAGTAAGTTGTGGCATGCCAGAGGGACCAGCTTGTTGCTGATCCACATTGGTTTCGTCGTTGATTTTGGGTTTTTTACTTTTTATTTGGTTGTGTGACATATTAGTAAAGTTCTACAAAGAATGTAAAATAATTTGTTACAGCTTTGTGTAACAACTTCTGAAAAATTTAAAATATTAAATGTGTTAAAAAAAAAAAAACTACGGTTGATTTTATAAAATTATTTATTTATAATGACATGAATTAAAGATTTCTCGCGTACGTAACGAAAACAGAGGGAGTAGGAGTGTTGAAAAAAAACAAAAAAACTATTTGATCAAATTAAATGAAATTGTTTGTATTAAAAGCGATATAAAAATTCCGGAATTGGAATAACGGATTGAAGACGTTGCTATTTACGCATGCGCAACCGGATGTTGAAAACCGGAAATCTGATTGCAAACATACAAGACCCATAGACTTTTAGTATTATATAGATAGATTTAGGAAATTGTATCGAATTTCGCACGGATATGTTAAAATACTTTTTTCAATCAGGAGTAGATAAGGACAGGAGTTTTAGCTACCTACGTAATAATAATATGGCAGTGGGGCACATTTGTCGAAAAATATAAATAGTATATAATTAACATCATTATATTATTACGCTTATCGCTCCGTCCGTTATCATGCTGTATGTATATCCCTAAAAAAGGTAAGTGGAATATTCCAAATAAACCTTGTCACCCTAAAAAAATAAAAAAAATTGTGTCGCTGCTGAGGCAAAGCTAATAAAAATGATTTGTCTTTCTTGGCCTTTTGGCTAAGATCAAAGTGTAGTATCTGTTCTTCAGGTGCTACATTTCAATTTCTTCTCCCTCAGTGGAAGAGACATCCTTAAAGACTAATATTTTTTTCTGCACGGTAAAAAAACGACCCTGGTGTTTAAAGCTGTCCTGTGGGGAGGCATTGAATAGGTACTATGTTTAATGTAACTAAGGTTTAATATTAAAAAAGTAACTGGAACATTAATTACAGAATGCCCTGGAAGTGTTACTCCTGATTAATTATAAAATGCCCTGGAAAATGTCCGTTCTGATTATTTTTTTTGTTTACTTTCCTCCTCACAAGGGCGGAATTGGACATGAGATCCGTTAAACATTTAGGGGGAAACCAGCTCCCCAAAAGAGGATGTCTGGTCAATAACACAAATAAGAATTGTATCAGTAATGACGGATTCTCCTCCATTAACCGAGACGAAAAAATGGGGGGGGGATTTAAGTCACTGGAATGCTGAAACTGAGAGTACATTCAGACATTCATATGGAAGCAATGGTTACCTAATCCCTAACCATGTTTATGTTTTTATATATTACTTTCGAAAAGCTGCTGAAACAGTTTATGATTTAAACATTACTTTATATCAAGTATATTTTAAGCAGTGGGTTGCGCGATATGAAGTCAATCCCGGAAATTACTCAAACCGTTTACGATTTAAACTTTATTTCATGTATATTTTTAACAGTTGGGTAGGGGATATAAAATCAGTCCCGAAAATGGGTGAAACCGTTTACGCATTACACATTGCTTTATTTAATGTATATTTTTAATATTGGGGTGGGAAATATGAAGTCGGTTCCGGAAATGGCTGCAACCATTTACGTATTGGACATTACTTTATTTAATGTATATTTTTAAGAGAAGGATGGGAGATAAGAAGTCGGTCCCTGAAATGACCGAAAAAGTTTATGATTTATATATTACTTTATTTCATGTATATTTTCAACAGTGGGGTGGGGATATAAAGTCAGTCCCGTAAAAGGTTGAAACAGTTTACTATTTAGACATTACATTATTTCATGTATATTTTTAGCAGTGGAGATGTAAAGCCGGTCCCGGAAATATATATTTTTAGCAGTGGAGATATAAAGTCGGTCCCAAAAATATATATTTTTGCAGTGGGGATATAAAGTCGGTCCCGGAAATGGCTGAAAAAATTTACTATTTAGACATTACATTATTTCATGTATATTTTAAGCAGTGGGTTTGTGATATAAAGTCGGTCCCGGAAATAGCTGAAAAAGTTTACTATTTAGACATTACATTATTTCATGTATATTTTTAGCAGTGGGTTTGGGTTATAAAGTCGGTCCCGGAAATGGCTGGAACAGTTTACTATTTAGACATTACATTATTTCATGTATATTTTTAGCAGTGGGTTTGGGATATAAAGACAGTCCCGGAAATGACTGAAACAGTTTACGATTAAAACATTACTTTATTTAATGTACATTTTCAACAGTATGGTGGCGAACACGAAGTCAGTCCAGGGATCTAATGAGATGTACAAATATATACCATCAGAAAGCGTCACCCAGTATTGAATGAGATAGGTGAAAAACATATAGTAGCAAAATACCCAGCGTCGCCCAGGATCGACTGAGATAGGTGAATGTTATATATTAGCAGAATATGCGGCGTCACCCGGGATTGGATAAGATAGGTGAAACATATATACTATGAGAATACCCAGAATTTATTTATTTGTTTTAATTAAATAATCAGCCCAGGCAATATATCGACGTTATATTTTAAGTAAGGGAGGGGGAGGGCGACATAGTGGGTGAAAGTTATGAAAATCATTGTCGAAATTAGGAACATATTCAAGAATTATGAAAAATGATGAAATGTGAGTTAATTGATTGGTGTGTGTGTAATGATATAATAAGCACATACAATATATCAAATATATTATATAAGTAGGAGGGATAGGCATAATGTGGGGTTTTAATTATAAAAATTAGTGTCGCAATTAGTACAATATCCAGGATTATGAACAAATATTAAATGTGAGTTAATTGATTGTGTGTTTATAATAAAATAATCAGCCCAGGAAATATATCAAGGTAATTATGTAAGAGAGGGCGATAAGTATGGTTTAAATTATGAACAATAATTGTCAAAATTAGTAACATATCCAAGAATTATGAAAAATGATAATAGGGTATTTAATGCATTAGTGTGGTTGCAATGACATAATTAGCCCAGACAATATATCAAAGTTATTAGTTTAGTAAGTGGGGCGATGATGTGGGTTAAAATGATGAAAAATGATGGTCGACATGAGTATCATATCCAAGAATTATGAAAAATGACGAAAAGTGAGTTAATTGATTGGTGTGTTTGAAATGAAATAATCATCCCAGATAATATATCAAAGTTATTATGTTTGCAGTTGGTGGTTGATAATGTGGGTTAAAAATATTAAAAATAATTGTCGAAATGTGTAACATATCAAAGAATTAAGGAAAATGATGAAGTGTGAGCTAATTGATAGTTATGTTTTTTACAAAATAATCAGCTCAGAAAATATATCAAATAATTTTTTTAGTATGAGAGTGCGAGGAGGATGGTTTAAATTATAAAAAATTGTCGAAATTAGTAAGATATCCAATAATTACGAAAAATGACGAAATGTGATTGTATTGATTGGTGGGTTATAATAAATTAATCAGCCCAGACAATATATCAAAGCTATTATATAAGTAAAGGGGAAGAAGATAAGGAGCGTTAAAACTATGAAAAAAATATTGTCGAAATTAGTAACATATCAAGGAATTACGAAAAAATGATGACATATTAGTTGATTGGTGTGTTTGTAAGGAAATAATCAGCGTAGACAATATATCAAAGTTATTATTTAGTAAAGACGGAAGGGCGAACATCTGGGTGAAAATTATGAAAAATGATTGTCGAAATAAGTAACATATCCAAGAATTTTGAAAAATGATTTAATGTGATTTCAGGTATTAGTGTGTTTGTAATAAAATGATACGCCCAGACAATATTTCAAAGTTATTATTTTATCAAGAGAGGGCGATAATGTGGGTATAAATTATGAAAAATGATTGTCAAAATTAGTAACATACCCAAGAATTATGAAAAATGATGAAACGGAGGTTAATTGATTAGTGTGTTTGTAATGAAATAATCAGCCCAGCAAATCAATCAAAGTTATTATTTTAGTAAGGTTGGCGACAACGTTGGTGTAAATTAGAAAAAAATATTGTCGAAATTAGTAACATATCTAAGAATTACGAAAAATGGTGAAATGTGAGTTGATTGATGTATGGGTTTGTAATTAAATAATCAGCCCAGAAAATATATCAAAGTAATTACTTTAGTAAGGTGTGCGATATGGTGAGTTTAAATGATTGAACATTATTGTCAAAATTAGTACTATATCCAAGAATAATTAAAAATGATGTAATGTGAGTTAATTAATAGTTGTGTATTTATAAAATAATCAGCCGATACGATATATCAAATTTACTATTTTAGTAAAGGGAGAGGCGATAATGTGGGTTGAAATTATGCAAAATCATTGTCGAACATAGTAACATATTCAATAATGATGAAAATTATAAAATGTGAGTTAATTGACCGGTGTGTGTGTAATGAAATAATCAGCCAGGAAATATATCAGAGTTATAATTTTAGTAAGGGGGCAGTACAGTTTTAATAAAAAAAATTAGAATAATATGATTGTGCCTTCGTTCATGCTGAACAGAACGCTCACAGCATGCCCAGCAACAATATATTACATATGAAAAATGCTGTTGAAGAATTTACACAAACCCCGCTAGTTTATATTAATTCTGTAACAGTATTTCGATAGCAAAAATATTTGCAATTATATTTTTTATGATTTGTTACGGATTAGTTTAAAATGTGATTTTAAGGTCTATAATTATAAGTAATCAGGTATAATTCATTTATTAATCATTTTGACGCTTTCGTAATTGTTTTCATAATTAAAGAAAAATAGAGCAATCTCACGAAAGATTATGCCCGAATTGATTTTATGATGTCACACGTGAATACCTGTTAATATAAAGCACAATTACATCGGCATGTTAAGCTTGACTTTTAAGCTTAAAATTGATCGGGAAAAATAAATAATATTAAATTTCGTTCGTCTGTCACGGTTGTGCATGCTTACGTATACCACTTATAGATGTAATTAAATCGACTTACAATTGTAAGAGATCATCTTCGAGTATCTAGATGGGTCACGCTTAAGTATGTAATATAATTTTTCCTGCAAATGTACGGACGCATCTTCAGAAAAAATTTCGGTTTTTTCTTTTTCTCGTTGATTCTTTCTTTGATATTTAATCTGCGTTTTCTACCGGATGAGATCGTAATATCGAGATTTAATGTACAGGAACGTTATGCAACTAAATAAAAACAAAATTAGGACAAGATTTTCAAAGTAAGTCTAAAAGATAAAGAAAGGATCGGATCAATAATTGAGACGAATTGTAAAATGTAGGGAAAAGCAATAAGAAAATATAAACAAAGGAATTTTATGCGAACGGAATATGGCAGGAAAAGGAAAATACTTAAAGGGGAATAGGCGGAAAGTGAGAACACAAGAATTAAATTATGGTAAAAATAAGGAGTAATATCGGAAAACATAACGGAAATAATAGAGGTGGGTGTGAATTTTAAATAAAGAAGGATCATTCGAAGAGCATATGCACTCAAAAATAACTTGACGATTCATATCAGATGCCACACACACACACACACACACATATATATATATATATATATATATATATATATATATATATATATATAAAGAGAGAGAGAAAGAGAGAGAGGGAGAGAGGAGAATAGAGAGTAAGGGAGTGAATGATCTGCATTTGTCTGCTTATGTTCCTGCCATACTTTATATACAGCACAATCACGTTGACACACTGGTTCTCGCCAGCCACCGAAATTGGGTAACGTAAACCTGGCCAGTGAACACAACAGGTTACCATTCGGGAAGGCGAGGTACTGTATGTACCGCGAGATAAAATACCAGGCTGGGAAACTGGCGCGGTCTATCGTTCTCACAATCTTAGATCGCCGTGGTTAAACCGCATCTAGTGATGCCACAATAAAAATACCCTTGATAACCCTAGCGAAGCATCAAATATTCAGCTATGGACAATATTTGAATTACCCTACAAACTCGTATAGTGTGTCCAATTTGTACAACCTGTAATATTATGCCCATTTAAGTTGTGATCATAGCGTCGTATCTGTTTACTGTGGCAAGCGGGGGCCATGGTCAAAACATTATAATTATTGTTATTGTATTCTTATTAATTGATTTGAGGGACGGATGCTCGCTGGATCAGTTATTATGATTAGAAGAATAAACAATTAAATTGAGGAAGGAATGATTGATGTGTAAATCGCAAAAGGAATGCGAAAATAGAAAATAGATGTAAACCTTCTTTTGGATTGTGGATAAAAAAATAACTAGATGGAAAACTTAGGTTGGTCTTAGACACGTAATTAGGCAACTGGAACACGTGATGTAGTTAGTTTTGGAGCGATTGGGAGAGTTGAGGATTGACCACCAGAGCGGACAGATGTCTAGATAAGGGTGGACAGACAGCTCGGAGCGGGCTGTATGAAAAGAAAATGTAGACTAACTGCAGATCCTGTGAAAACCAATTGAGACAACTGTAATAAATTTATATTACAAACACAGAAAGTGTTGTTTTAATGGTTTCACAAATAAGAACAGTTGCCTCAATTATATGGTGCTGATCGCTTCATGCTTCATCATGGAGCAGCGGGAAGATACAGAAGATCTCTTTCAGAAAAAAGGTATGAAACATATATTATTCTTCTTACATATGAACTGTAAAAATATCCCATGTGATAAGTCTCATACAACATGATTCAAGTTACACGTCAATATCGTGTCCTCCTTGCTAAACAACATACACACGTTTATACGTTTATTATCAGTCTGTTAAAAGAACAATATCTTACATACACTAGATAACATATGACACGTTTTAATATATTATCTCCTCCAATATAAACCAATATACAACACGCCGTCGCATGTTTCGTAAACTTTATAGCGGGATATGGAACAATTCTCTCTCACGAATATAATAGTGACAGTATATATATATAATATAAAGCTGATCATCTGTGTGTGTGTCTGGTCACGAATAGCCTCCTATATGGTTTACTATAATAGAAAACTGGTCAAATATAATGATAGCAGATATATCGCGATAGAAATGGGCATGTTTGATCTGCCATAATGGTGAGTCCTTAAAATTGTGGGGTTTGCATTCGCGCCTAGTCTACAACGTAAAGAAACAAAAAAAATAAAACTTAAAACAAAAAAAAAACGTTTACAAGTTTTTTTAATATAGATGTACATAATTATACTTTGATAAGTATGTTTTAACTGAAATATGGAATGTATAATACAATTGTGGGGTCTGGGTTCGCGCCTGGCTTCAATACAATGGAAATATGCACACACTTAAATAAAGACGTTTCATATCTATCTGCGTAAGTATACTTTCATAATTATGTTTCAGTTTGAAGAAATATGGTATAATAAACTTATGGGGTGTTCGTGCGCGTCTGACCTCAATAGAATGGAATATGTCACAAAGTGTAACAAGGTGTGTTTAATGTAGATCCACAAAACATTGTAATAAGTGTTTCAGTGTGAACAGTTATGGTGTAATACATTATGGGGTTTATCTATTTCATTTTTACTTTCATCATATTTTGCTTTGGTTTTGATACACAAAATTCGAAACTATCTCTTTACGACCCTTCCTTTCATAACCCATCATACTTTCATAAATCAGCGTCCATTTTCTGTAGGCTGTTTTTGCACCCAGTCCACGACGGGTACTTTTGCATGTATATATATAGTCATTCAAAGATAAAATGTTTGCTATATCAGAAGGTTTCAATGTGGCAGGTTATGTATACAGACACGCACACACACAGACACACACACAGACATATATATATATATATATATATATATATATATATATATATATATGTCTGTGTGTGTGTGTGTGGGTGTGTGTGTGTGTGTGCACTTGTTTACTATTTCCTGTAATTTGACAATCGATTCCAACTAAATTGTAGTTCAACAGAATCTGGAATATTTTCAGATAATTGTCACATTTTATTAAGCTATGAACTCTTTTAAGGAGTTTCTTCTTAGCTTCAAACTACATAGCACTATTATACAAACAGACACACATACACCTATTCACACATACACATATATACATGTATATATATATATATATATATATATATGTATATATATACACTCATGTGTGTGTCTCTCTGCGTTTATGCTTGTAAATATATTTATTATATTAATACGCGTCCAGCTGTTCGTTTTATGATTAATTTACTAATATAAAGCAGATGTGTACATGAGGCAATGTGAGTCTGCAGATGATATATCAATTGTCTTATCTTCTGTGCATCTGAACGCCCAGATGACAGAATAAGCGCATGTGCTCTATGATTTTTAATTGCATATTTAAACGATACCCGTGAAGTAAGTAAAATCTATTTACTATAGATAGTACGGTTATTTCATACACATACGCCATTAAATAGATACAGTAAGTTTAACATTTGCGAATATATTTACACATTCCTCCTTCTCCACCCTTCTTGGTCAAAGATCTAAAAATCTTTCCAGGATCAAATTGACAATGCCATTACACATTGTCTTGTGGTGGCCTTCGATCTTTTTCTGGTTATGACAGATAAGAGTAAGAAACGTATAGTGAATATATTGATCTTTCAAATTTTATAACATTTATGTAAACGCATATTGACATATAATTACATAGTTTGGTTTGGTTTTTTTTACGTCATATAAACCATTTCCAGTTTATTTAATACCGACTCCAAAGATTTTGAAGAAATGTTTTCTAATACAATATATTTGTTGTTCTCAAGTCGGATTCTATTTTAACACATAGTTGGGATCCTAACAGGCACCACTACGCCCGGTCAGAGTGGACCTGGGAGCAATGACAATTAAAGTGTGGTTCCACACTTCCCAAACTCCACAAGCTGGGGACTCACCACTGGATATAGCTTAAGGTTATATTCAGGACCATAATTACACGATTAAAGCGTTTATTTGCTAAGAGTTTAAACTAACAATCATATCAACGAACATAGTACATATCGTCTGACTACCGAATTTCGGTAAAGATGTATTCTCACATGCAGAACAGAATAAACAGCGTTGTTGAGTATTACTTTTTGTTTAGAATACTATGATTATTTTTATAACGCGACCTGCGTAACAAAATAACGATTTCGAAAACAAAATTAAAAATAGCAATAAATGAAAAAATGATTTTTTGTACAAGGTAGTCACCAATTATCAAGGCCCGGAAACCACTCGGGGATAAGGGTTATTGCGTGTACAGTACGTTAGTATTGGAGATTTGATAAAGTTTCTTATTTAAGGAGGCGGCCCATCATGAATTTGTATACATTGGACTTGAAGACATCCAGGTTGTAGTCAGGTGGGAAACAGGCAACCGGAACAGAGTTCCACAGGCGTTCACTTCTAGCAAAGAAGCTTTGTTCATGGAATATACATTTTTATTTTGGGACAAACAGGATTGGAGGACAGTTTTGACAGTGGTTTCAGCTAGGCGGGTGTTTATCGTGAAAGATTGGTGAGGGGGACAGATTGGAGTTCAGACGTGCACCTACCATGGTAGTAATGATAAAACAAAGACAGGCTCGCAACGTCTCTCCTGTGGGAGAGAGGTTGAAAGGAAGAGAAAAAGGCATCCCCCACTAGGCCACGAAGCCTATTTTGTACTCTGTCAAGGCAGGATAGGCTGTTTTTAGCAGCTCCTACCCAGATGTGGACACATTACTCCATCCTTGGACGTACTTGGCTTTAATACAGATAGAGAATTGCATCAGGGGTAAGATATCGTCTGGAGCGTTAGAAGGATCCCACCCTTTTCCCAGCGATCTTGCTTGATGTACGCATTTCATTTCATTTTTACAGAAGCTTATCAAAACATGGAGCTTCCCCTAGACGAGAGCCATCCATTTAAATTGATGCCAGATGGGGATCAGAGCGTTGATGATATAAAAGTAGGAACTTGATTTTGGATGCATTAAAAGTACCCAGCACCCCCCACTGTACCAAGCGCTCAAAATCAGAGGAGAGATAATTAGAGAGAACTTTGTCATTTACAACCTTTAATGTGTTGCCGTAGATGGTCGTGTCATCAGCGTAGAGGTCAACGAATGATTTAAGTGTGTGTTTTGGGAGATCATTGATATATATCAGGAAAAGAGTTTGGCCTAGGATGGACCCCTGATGGACTCCAGCATTAATATTGAGGGTCTCTGATTTCTGCCCATCAACCACTACTCTTATGAGCCTATCGGAAAGAAATGATTTTATGATCGAGAAAACATTTCCAGTTATACCGTAGCTGGGAATCTTGTGAAGGAGGCCCTTATGCCATAGATTATTGAAGGCCTTTGATATGTCAAGGGCAATTGCCCTAGAGAGGAAGCCTTTGTGAAGAGATTCGCTAATCCTATGATATATATCAGTTAGCACATCTACTGTAGATCTGGCAGAACGGAAACCATATTGCATGTCACTAAGAAGGTTATTTCTGCTGAGGTGGTTGACTACTTCTTTATTTAATATGGATTCCAGCAGCTTACTGATGCTATACAGGAGCCTAAGTGGTCTGTACTGACCGGGAGACGACTTATCGCCTAAGTTCTTAAATACAGGACATACTGATGAGGTTTTCCAGGGTGTTGGGAAGCACTTCTCTTTAAGGCAACGCTTAAAGAGTTTTGTAAGTATGGGGGCAATTTCTATTTGAATCTTTTCCAGCACAATGATTGGAATGCCGTCAGCGCCAGTTGCTTTACTGGAATAAAGGTTCTTGATTAGCTTGGCAACATCACGCACAGATATTTGTATGCTGCAGAGCGTGTTGTTCGTTATAGGAGAAAATACGGGGAGCTGATAGCCTTCGTAGCATAGGGTAGAATTAGCTGCAAAGTTCTTGGCAAATTTCATGAAATTGAATAAAAAGTAAACAAGTGAAACATGCATGGTCATCCGTGAGTGCACAATGAAAGATACATTAAATAATGACTAAGTTAAGTATTTGCCACCCCCGCGCATTTAGAACGAAACAAACGTTTTAGCTCTTATCATATGTACATTTGAGTTCTTCATTATGCAAAAATAGAAATAGCAAGTCCATCATTTGCCCACCTACATTTAGTCCCCAATGTCCCGAAGGCCTTAACATAATTACATTTGAATTCAAGACCTTGCAAATCTGCTAAATAGACACCCAGAAAATGTTGGACAAGTATGGTAAAATTGTCCCCAAATTGGAGTGTTTTTAAAAGAGCCACTGGGGTACCCCCAAAAGTTATCACGAGTATAGCCCGACAATATTATATAGATATTAGTTAGTTACAAATTTTCAGAAAGTTTTATAAACATCTAAGGTATCAGTTCGTTTTTAATGAGCACAAAAGTGTCAAATCTAGCCATTTTAACCTGAGAGGCACTCCAAGGGGGCTACTAGAGTTTTCCCGGAAATCCGTTCTGTAACTTTTTTACTCATATCATGTTCAATGTTTTTGCAAAATTTAAAATAATTCCATTACATATATATATATATATATATATATATATATATATATATATATATATATATGTGTGTGTGGGTGTGTATGTGTGTCTGTTCTTTACAAAGTACAAGTCGAAATCTCTTAATCGATGAAAGGTCTGTTTATTAATGCCTGGCATTATGTTAACATTTTAGTAGAAGATATAAAATGTTAGTCGCTTATAGCGTTTGTGACTAGAACATTCGCGAATGTGTTACTAGTATGCAAGCTTCGATTGCAATGTCGATTGTAATGTTTATATTTGACGTTAAACTACTCTGTACTGGTTCCCGAATTGTCAGTATGATAGTAAAAAAAATGCGTTTATCGTAGTTGCGTTACAATTTTAGTGAATGGGGTAAGCATGACATTAAGTAAATGAGTACGTATATCTCTTCTCTTCTCTTCTCTTCTTCTTCTATTCTATCTTCTTCTTCTATCTATTCTTCTATTCTTCTTCTATCTTCTATATAAATAAAATGAACTCATTTTTCCCGCTGATTTTGACATTAATAGGATTAAAAATCAAGATATTTCATGCAAATTTAATATGCACAAACGGCAGAACAATATCTGAGGTGTGTTATAGGCTTATTATTTCTCAAATTCCTCGATAATCTTAGATTTCTATACTTTTTCTGCTGAGAAGTCACGGCCAAAATCGGTTAAGATCAACGGAAGTGGTAAAATATTTTCTCTCTAATAAATTCCTCCTCCCCCTGCCACCACTTAACACCGTTTGGGGATCGTTCACAAGGAACAGTTGAGAAGAGAACACCGGTTTGGCTTCGTAGTTCTTTCATGTGAAGTTATTTCAAATCACTGAACTGCAGTGATCTGTGGCGTAGTGGTTAGCGTGCTGGACAATGCACATTATATTTTCATGTTCGCGCCGGCCTACCGTAGTCGTTTTTTTTTCCTAAACAACTGGAATTGACTTTTCTTGGTGGCCGAACTGTTAACGTTGCAGATGTTTTTTTTTTTTTTCACACTTTATTTTCCTACTTTTACTCATGACTCCGGGTTTGATCCTTCCTACTTACCTACCATAACATTTTTTAAAACTCCCCCCCCGTCCCGGAAACAAACACTCGGGCAACGCCGGTTACCCCCGCTAGTAGGAAATAAGATAGGAAAAAGCGAGAAATTGAACAGAAAAAGAAGAGAAAAGACACGTTGTCATTGGAAAGTTACGCTACACAAGCACGCTTCCACCTTTCTACATACCCCTTCAAAAGGAAGCCGCCAGGGCAGTCATCTAGCTGCGTCTCCTGTTGCGTATTAGAAGGGAAATTTGTATGTGGTGACTTTTGCCATCAAACTACCATAGCGGTCTGAGAGAGAACGTCAACATTCCATAAGTTGAAGCCTTCATAGTTTTTACAACAAATTGTAGGTAAATGTTCGCTCAGGAGGTTCGCTGTTTTTATGGATCTTTAGTGTAGCTTTACTCTGAGATTTGAAACTTAGGTCACTTGAAACTATAATTATTTGTCAGGCCTTATTTGTCCTTTCAAAGAATATGGAGAACCTTACAATTAGGTATTTGTATCGTTCGTGTTTATCAGTCTTTGATACAATTAGATCCTCACATAACGTTGCTTTACACCATGCTTCGCGTGTTTACACCGTAAGTAAAGCAGACCTTAATGCCTGTTATCTTTTTGTTGTCAGTCTGCTGTTACAAAGAGAGCATTATGAAAATGAATGTGTAATGAAAACATGAGAAAATATTCCGTCTAGTGACCTTTTATTCAACTAATCATCTAATAGAGAAAAACGTTCCTTAAATGCCCACACCCTCAACTAGGTAACAATGGCCGCCTCAGCAGTCTATGATTCAGGGTAAGATTACTCAAACAGAAATGCGAGCCAGTCTATGGGTTCTAAAGTACCTCGCCCCGAAATGTTTCCTTCTCAGAGGTACAAGTCTTCCGCCTCAGAGTCAGTCTCAGCGTGAACACGTTTAACTGTTGCTAGTTCTTAATCTTTCAGAGATCCAGGTATTTGTCCACCGGAAGTGTCTGACGAGGCTCCGACAGAGACAGTGTCATTAGACGACGTGTTAGAAGCAATTTCAGTGTCATGCGGTTCCGGAGAGGATGCAACGTCAGGGGGGTTGCTCTGTCCTCAGGCGTTGTCCTCGGTGTTGATACGTTTCCGGTAGGGGCTAGGTCTCTGAGAGGCGTACTAGACTCTCCACCGTCTACATGCCGTACTAGAGCGTGCTGAGGTCTACCGGTATGAGCTCTACATCGTCCACCAAGGTGTCGGTCTTAGTGTAAGGTGCATGTCGTGTCAGACACACAGTCACGGATCGAGGGAGTTAACATGAAAGCGAAGCTCCCACCGAACTCCATCGCTAATAAAGTAAAAATCATTCGTGTGAAGTGGCTTTCGTGGTGGTACACAAGGGGGATCTAGTGACATTTTATGCGACAGGTAGGAGATTTTCCCAATTGTCATTCGAACATCCGGAATTTGATGCAACCAATTGAAACGTCTTCCAAATAATGTCATAATATCTTCCGCATTGACCGTAACCCTCGGAATTGTCCGACTTATTGTTACTCTACTCTGCTTTGCTATAGAAATTCTCAAAACTGCTCTGACATGAAAGAACCCCCTCGCTGCAAATGTATATAAGCAAGATCTGCAAATACAGCGAATAGTGAACGGATGCATTGGATAATTGCAGTAAACGATATGTCTGAGTAAGTTAAGGTAAAATAAACCGTGAATATTCGTTGAGAAAAGTTAATATATTTATCGGTTCCTTGTTTTGCTTAGTAGCGGTCCTTTAAAATAAAGATTGTGTCTTTCAAACTGTTGTGTTGCCAGTTTTGGGTTTATAAAACCGAGGCTTTATTTCAGTACACGTTCGGCAGGAATGTGTAATTATTTTTAACTTCTTTACTGAGAAAGGCAAGTTTCTTCACCTCATATCATGAACCATTCAAGTAATTCCTGGTGACAGATTGTTATGCAGCGTTCGGAGTTCGTTCCAGTTCGACGCCATACAGCATACTCTTGAGAGTGTATCAGCTGTTAATTAATCTTTGCTGGGTCGGTAGCTAACGTCAAAGGAGAACAAAGATAGTTCAATTCTCCACTTTGTTCTTTTCTCATTTTTTTAATTTTGCTTGTAGCCTTAGAGTTGAACATAAAAGCAAATGATTTTTGGTGAGTAATAAGTTTAAAGTGGCATCTTGTCAGGAAGTGCCGCCATTTTCTTAATGCGTCGACTATGATGTAGGCACCATTTTCAGTTGCGGGGTGCCGTCGTTTAGCACGTGAGCGGGTCCTTGAAATAAAAGTTAACGGGAAAATCAGATTGTTTTAAAGTAGCAGCAATAGCATAGTCTGACGCATCCGTTTTTACAATCACATTACTATTTTGGTATATTGTTGTAATTGCTGATTTCACAATATCCTTTCTCAGTCCCTCGAATGCGACAACGGCTTGACGGGACAGATGAAAAATTATCTACCTGTGTTAAGGGATATATCTTTTCTGAGAACGATGCAATCCATTGGGGGTAATAAGTTAACATGTGCATAGCAGGTCGACGGAAAGGCAACTTGTGTGGGACAGGCAACTGGAGTAAAGGTTTCAATCCCTCTGCGTCCTGTGCTATAACACTTTTACTTATGGTATACCCCAGTACATGTATTTTGCCAGTCAAAACGAGAATTACTCGTCGTTTAGGGTAAGGTTGTAATTGTTTGACGGCGGACATGAACCGTCTGAGACTTTCATCGTCTTCCATTTTATTATGGCCGCATACTGTGACGTTGTCAATGTACACCCATGTGTCTTCCACTTTCTTATCTGTTATGATGTGGTCAACTATTCTTTGTAAACTGGTTACGCCATTCGTAACGTTAAAAGGAATACTGCGAAATTGATATAGTAAGCCGTTTGCCTCGACAGCTGTGGATAGATTGCCTCTAGGTCTAACTGTAATCTATAACCTTTCTCTTTTTATGGTTTTCAGAATTGGTTATAACTTCTTAACCACTCCAGGATTAGTTGTTAGGCCCAATTATACCCTCTTCGAGTAGTCTTTTTTATCTCAGAGCCAATGATTCTTTTTTATTATTATAAGAATACACCAGTTCTCACTGGCATGCGTTTGAAGTTTGCAATTGGATTTCCGAAAAGTGTATGTTACTGGATTTATGCTGTAGCCAATCCATACATCTTCAATGCGGAAATGAACAACTAAATGGAATTTCAATCTGTGAGTGTTGGTGTGAAAAATCGTGTCCCAGTATTATTTCGCAAGAAAACGTTTTTCATTAGGGATAATTCAGTGGTTTTGTAAGAGTCGATATTAGATAGTAAGTAAACCAAACAATAACCACTTATTTGTGCTGGCAATGACGCGGTTGCCATTGTTACTTTGCTGGGAGAGGGAAAATACAATTTGTTGTTTTTTACTAAGCTTTATTTCATAAAATTTTCTGAACTCTCGGTGTCGAGCTGAGCATTCGTAGAACTTCTTTTAATTTCACCTTTTACAATAGTTTTTGAAATTCAGTAAGGGGAGGGGGTTTAAGTTGCAGATGTATTTTTACGAGTGGCTTTGTATAGTGATTTACAAGACTTGTATACTTTAGAAAAATGACAAGGGTTTCCACATTAATGACAACGAGAATCTCTGGCAGTGCGTGAAAAGCGATAGGCTTTAGATAACCCACAGAAAATGTAGACGTCTCTTTTTTAAAACGGCAATGAAAGATTGTACTTGAAGCTTCGTCGGACTATCTACATGCGGGTTTTGCATTGCGCCCACGTTTTCTGGATGTAAAATAAAACTAGACTGTTTTATAGCACATTCGAAGATATCGGCTTGCTTGTAACCTCTTGTAAGTGTAAGGGTCTTATTCTGAAGACGACGGTGTCTTACTTGTGCATTACGTAAGCCGTTAATGCAGGCATTAAAATGTGTTGCTCTTGGACCGTGATTGAAGTGGCAGATTTGGCAACCTTTGCCCAGTGTGCGAAGGCTCTAAAGGAAATAGTCTAATGTTTAGTCCTGATTCTTGTCGGCCAGTCGCAAGTAGGTTTCTAGAAAATATCTCATTTTGGGGCGTTATGTATTTATCATTCAATACATCGATTGCCTCTTCGTAGGTATCAGAATCCGAGATAATTTCGTCGAATATGTGAGACAGGTAGTTGGTTAGGAGCGCACGCTTATTGCTGGGACGTCCCGGTCTTTCTGAATGTAGAACCTCGATGAAATTTTAAATGTCTCTCGCAAATGTTTCCAGCACTTGTTGGCTGAATCGATTTCTAGAACTGTTGTAACTCGCTTCGGTTGCATAAATTGTTCCATTTTTTATTGATTAAATTGTAATTAAACAGGACAAGAGATTCTATCCACCAATCTTTTATTCAATTAAGAAGTTTACTACTCGTCTACCTGATAAGCGAAAATATACGGATTTCATAGTTTGGATTATTAAAGGGGAGATAATCTACATTCACAACAAAATGTTTTATTATATCTACCTACTCTAGTTTCCGATTTATTAAATTTCGTCTGATAGGTCATTCTATTTCAGAATAGTTACATTTCTGACTGACATCTGTTCTATATAAAATGGGTCAATCTAATTTGCTTATGCAAAAATGAAAATTTTATATATTTCTTTTCCCCAATAAAAATAAGCTGCTAGCACATCTCAACACAAAATTAAAAACAGCAATTTATTTATGCTGTCAAATTTGTTATAATTACTTATATTAATTAGTTCGTTAGTTTAATTGCTGAGTACGCAACTCAAATTAATGTCTTAATGGAATGGAAGGAAATAATTATTATACGAGTATGTAGACATTCCATAGCTTGCAGCTTTCAAAAATATCGACGTTGTGTTTGGTCATTAGTTTTCAGTGTTCTAATTGCTTTCAATCACAGCTGTTGTGGAAACTAAAATATTTCCTTGCCTCCACATGAGGGATAGATAAATATTACGCAAATTAATAATATGGGAAAAATTAGCTGACAGAAAAAGGTATACTGGATTTTAGCAAATAAATCAATTGTCTAAATAAAGCGTGTTATTCCTTATTGAATTAGTCAGAATAGAGGAACTGCTGTATGAGCAAAGACAGTACAGTACTCCCCAAGCTAAACACTTTAAAACATGTTTTTTTCTTCTTCATTATATTATTATGTAATTTATAATTTATTTAAGGGAAGTTTTAGAAAGTATATATCATGTTTAACTTATTTGTTGATGCTAGAGTATTACAGAGAGTTTAAAGTCAAAGTTTGTTACTGCCAGAAGCTATTTTATGACACTTTTCTTACATTTGTTAAATACTGATGGTTTTGCTGATATTTGAGAGGGTTCCTTGCATACATACTGAATTCCCGGAAGTATAATGTCAACGAACGTGGTTTGAAACGGGGAAATGTTCTGTTTCTTGTGCTAGTCAGAATAAACATCAAAAGGAAATCAGCTAATAAATGTGCGCAGCCGGAAGTGACGTAAATCGAGATATTTGTACTGATATTCACTATCTTTAAAATTAAAGTTGGTATCTATATTTTTATTCTTCGTTTTCATTCTATAATTTCGTCTTACTCAGCATGATTTTATATAGTCCGCGGGGTAGACCTTTTGATTCTTTTGCAATTCGGAAACAGGATCGCAATCCCAATATGTGATGAATGCCAATTTTTAGTCCTCATAAGTTCAGGTTGATTTTAAAAGAAATAATATTCGATAGACGCGGATGTAAATAAAGTAAAACTGTCCAAATCATTTTAGGTTTCATTTCGCTCAGAATTATTGGAAAATAATACTATTTGAATAATGCCTAAAGGATTCGATTTTTTTTTAATTAAAAAAATTCGATCATCAGAATTGTGGGTTTTCAATGATGTTACATCTTTTTCCTGCTATTTACCTCAATTCGCTTTTATTCTTTCTCTCTCTCCCTCTTTCTCTCTCTCTGTCTCTCTCTCTCTCTCTCTCTCTATATATATATATATATATATATATATATATATATATATATAGCATAGCATAGAATAGCAGACCGCCCGGCATTGCTCGGTCGTAAAATACGCTAAAATATGATATGTTGTAATGCAGATTTCGTATGTATTATAATATCATTTTTTTATATTGGACCCAATGTATCGTAGTGATTAAAAAAAAAAAAAAAAAAAAAAAATGAATCCTAACAACGGCAGCCCCACCCCCGAAAAAAAACAACCAATAAAGATGAAAACATCAACTAATAAAGATGAAAATTATAGTCCGAAATAAAATGCTCATCTCAAAAATGAATTCCAATTAAGGAATATAATATATACCAATCGGTACCGACCCGACTATGGAAGATCGATAGTAAATAAACGTGGATTCATAAGATCAAATAATTCAACCTTGATCACAAGGTGCCCGTGGCGCAGTTGATAGAGACGTTGAATCTTTACGGTTCCAGATGAGCTTTGTCTGAAGATAGCGGTTTCAATCTTACCCAAAGCGTGCCAGAGGTTTACTTGGCCAAAACTGTGTGAGACGACAACAACTACAGATGACAGTGATTGCTGAGAATTCAGTTAGGAGATACGAAGTTCCTATCTGTCGAGACTACCACCTGACGAAGTCCAGAGGAATAGTTGGCCGAAACGTCGTGAAAAAAAACAACAACCAATAAAGATGAAAACACCACCCAATAAAGATGTGGATAATTGTCCGAAATAAAAATAAATTAAAATGAATCCTGTCGATTTACTGCTTTGACGTTCATGTCTGAACTATGAAAAATGTTTGCTGCAAGGAAAAGAATTGAAACATAAACCCATAGCTATTGCGTTACTCGTGCATCTTCGTAATGCCATGATTAGACCGGCATCTGGCGTTTTTTTTTTACGTTCACACTTGTGCACCTTCTTTTCAGTACTAAAACCGAAATACAAGGTTCCGCATTGGTTCGAATAACTATTTATTAAGTTTCATGTATGTTGATCAAAGACTAACAAAGGAGTTTGATAGGTTAAACATCGTAGACAAATATATGTACACAAACATAAATATATATATAAAAAAAAGTGTTGTGTTAACTATAAACTTTTTACGCAACTATAACGCAAGCATGGACAATGCGGAATATCTGCATGAATATAATGCAACGTAATAGTAAACGAATGATGATTATCCCATATTAAAACCGAAAAAAATAACAGGTAATTAATGAAAATAAATGATATAAGAATATGCTAATTAACAAGACCTTTTACAGATGAATACAATTCAATGACTTATGCATTGCAAAGTTCTAGTTTCTTTGTTTTTTTATATGAATATAAATACAAAAATAGTTTTCTTTTATATGAATATAAATACAAAAATAATCAAATTCATAGCACTATATATAAATATATATATATATATATATATATATATATATATATATATATATATATATATATATATAACGCTTTTATTATAGAAAAGAAGCATGTTTTACAGTATTTATTTTTCCGTGGTCAACACATTAAGTTTGTCATCATAATTATCGGTTAATATCTCGATCCCTATAAGACAGGCCTTATAAATTGACATCGAATTTCCGTATCTCTAGTCCGGTCTTGATATACATGCTTTGGCTTTATTTATCCTTATCCATTTCTTCTTTGAGTCAGTAGTTCATCGAATGTGAATAAAAGATTTGACATTTTACAACTACTACCACAAAAAAAAAACATCAATCATCATTCTACTTAATATCTTTATCTCCTATTCTGTATGCAACTTTAACTTGGAAGAGAAGCTAGAAATACCTTTTATACATTTCCATTACGCCATTTTGAATTTCAATGGAAACCTATTAAAGCTATTTGCCGCGTCTTTTCAAATTTTCGAATTTTAATCTCGTCAAATCACTTTAATTTATTTCCTTTTGACGGATTGATTGTTAGGATTTCTTCCGAAGAGATAGGCGCATTATAGATTCACTGACTGATATAATAATTAAGTGATTGGTTTTGCGCTTCGAAACAAATACTGTCAAAAATTGTAAATGTAAACTAAATTAAATAAATAAATAATAAGATTGTCAATATCATGAATTTTAGAATACAACTTTTTGTCCTTTTTCGCTATAATGCTCGGTAATTACATTGAACTTCTTAATTAAGGATTGGTGTATATTATAAGAAAATCTATTTGAACAGAACATATATATATATATATATATATATATATATATATATATATACTGGAGCAATTCAATAACGTCCTAGTGGAAAGGAATACAGATATATTAGGGCTTGTTTTACAACATAGTAAGACGCATATACCTATTTAGAGCAATTTATAGCACCGAATAGGGTGACATTTGACTCAAGTATTATGAGATAAACAAGAAATAGCAGTATATTTACAATCCGATTCTATGGAAATGAGAAATCGACAAAGACGAAAAATTGAAATAACCATGTGTGAAACCAATCGGTATTACGCTGAAGGGCATTTCAACGCAGTAAGTAAAATCAATGTTAGTACAACTTCCTATTACCCCGGGAGAAATGGCACTGATAGTATCCCTAGCAATTATAAAGAAAGAATAACTGCGTGCAAAAATAGAATTTTCAATGTTTATGAACGGATTTTATGCAATACTCTTCCTGTTGTTCGGTTAATCATTAAATACTTATATTGTAACATTCCAGTGAAAAGTAGACGTTTTTCGTCAATAGAGTATATTCAACCTTTCTCACGTGATTACATGTATGTTAGTGGTAATCGACAAACATCTATGAGGAGCGGATGTGTCCAGATTCACTGGTAATAAAATGCTAAATTAGATATTATAAACAATAGTAGATCATTGTACAACTCCAGCATTCATTTGGCTCTAGTAGCTAAATACTTTCTTCATAAGAGAAAAATAAGTTCGCATAATGATTTCTATTACAAATATGGGAAAATTCGGCAGATAAATCACCTTCTTGCTTTTTTGTACAGTACGTCACAAAGTTAAAATAGAGTTGGGGCTGATCGCTCATATTTAAAAAAAAATCAAATCGCTGATAGCCAATATTTGCCACCATTACTTCAATGCAACGCTCTCTACTTAGCTCTACTCTTTAATTGTGCTTTTACGACATTGACAGGAAGTAGATGTCTTATCACTGCTTTTTTATTTTCACATAACTAACATAGATCAAATTAATCAACGAGGAAGACTTCGTTGCGATCAATTCTTACAATTGGTATATATAGCCACGCGAATCTTTCTTTAAAATTGGTCATCTTCTTATCAAAATTCAGAAATCTTGACTTTCAGAAGTTTAGTAAAGATCCGACTATGTCATAAACTAGGTTAGGAATCGGGTAATGAGCTCTCATATCGACCGCTATCCTTTTCTGTCACATAAATATTTGTTCTAGAGTCACTTATTACTTTTATTAGCAGTTGCCAGGATACTTTACGTTTTTCATAATGAAACCTCAAAAAAAATATCAGAACCTGAATGATCCACGATTACATATGGAAGTTGGTGTACTAACTTTGATTTTTCTTCTATGCCAGTTACGTATGTCCGATTGAATGTGTTCTGCAAGATCACTACTGATCGTAACGTTTGAACCAAAGCAAGATCTAACATAGAATATGAAATATATCTTATCATAATCTAAATTTACGTGTAATTTGTGAAATTTCGGCTAAAGTACGACAATGTTAACGACTAGATTAATGTTGTTCGGGTAGTTATATGGGTAACAGGATCTTTTGTAAAGAGAAACTCAAGTAAAATTTGATGTAAGTTTATAGAGATCGATTCAATTTAAATGAAAAAATAAAGACATGGTTGACAGTATTTTATTTAAAATAGAATTTCTGTTTGATGCAAACTTTTATATTAGATTATAGAAGGATGCCAATTTTAATTAAATGTCATGTTAATATGTTAATATCTTAACTGATTATATAAATAGGGTATATTATATTATCATGTATATGTTTACAAAGAAACGCTCATACACACACGCGCATATATATACATATATATATATATATATATATATATATATATATATATATATATATATATATATATATATATATCGCGGACGAGGGGTAGGACCCCGGAATATGCACGTACGTAGATTACTGTTTTAAAAATAAATAAATAAATAAAAATAATATTTGTTTATGTCCAAAATAAAAAATGGGCAATTTGTAAAAAGTAAACAATAAAAAAAAAAATCCGATCTTCAAGGTGAAGACGCTAATCTTAATATCGTTTAAAAAAATCAAAAACTACGTGAATTTATATACTCATATACATTCATATATATTTCATCTAGAGTATGTCTCTAAATAATCACGAAATGCTGCTGAGCACATAACAGGTTTTGTCCGGGTTATCTCTCTCTCTCTCTCTCTCTCTCTCTCTCTGTCTTTCTGTGTGTGTATATATATATATATATATATATATATATATATATATATATATATATATATATATATATATGCATATATCGTTTCCTATCGTTGAGCATTTTGAGTTGAATTTAGTCGGTCAATTTAGCTTTTGGGTGCAGATCACTACATAATGATTAGATCAATCTGATAGACGTTAAAAAGCATTTAGCAAATAAATGTTTAAAATTCAAATACATTTCTCCCGGTTCACAGTAGCCGAATGGATTAGATATTAGCTAACAAAGCTATAGATAGCTTCTGTATCTGGGTTCGAATCAATTGTCTTGTGTTAATCGTGACCCCCCGCACTGATGATTCCCGAAAGGATGACACACTAGTGTCTGTATATATTTAATAATTATAATAGTAAATAATTATATGTATGTATATATATATATATATATATATATATATATATATATATATATATATATATATATATATATATACTCGGGTTTTTTTATATTCAAAAGTAATGGACTAATGAATTCAACGAGGTTGTTAGATAGTGCTCAATAAAAAGAGCTGATAATACTTGTTTATTGTTATATAAACATGCTCACATCCCGCTGCTACAAATAGCCACTTGTTTCAATCAAACAACAGATATCATCAGGCAGCGACTTGACTATTCAAAAGTGCAATGAATAATGGATTTTTATTTTAGGTAGGAACTCTTTAGAAGTTGGAGTTAAAAAACTTAAAACACAGGACTTTAATTAAATAAAAATTAAAAAGGGAGAGGCAATATAAATAAAGTTAAAAGATTACAATGGGGAGAGAGTGATTGAGAAGAGAAAAAAAAGGAATAGAGACAGAAATAGAGAAAGAAAATATAGAGAAAACAAAATAGAGAGAAAAAGAAGAGAGAAAAAAAATATATATATACACATACACACACACACTTACATATATATATACACATACGCACATATATATACATATACATATATATATATATATATATACATATATATACATATATACATATATGATATGGAGAAGAAAAGAAAAAAGAAATAAATGGTTATAATAAAGAGAATAAGAACTAGAAGGAAAAGGAAAGAATAATGAGATCTAGTTAAATAGAGAAAGAGAGAAAGTAAGAATTTGACAGTATATAGAAAAAGAAAAAGAAAAAGAAAAAAGAAAAAATCTGCGTGTCAACCAATTTATGAACAATTATACAATTCAGTAATGAAACATATTATTACAAATACACACAGAAGATACAATCCAAGCGTCAGAAATGAACGTGTCAAAAAAGGCAGTGAATGTATTCGGCTAGCATATTTATCCTCTTACATACGTCCATGAGTAAAATCAACGCAATTCAAACATACGTCTACCATTAATTAGGCCCTTTATGCTAAATGATATAAGTTTAAAGTTTTCGCGTTTTTATTAGATAAATATATGTTTATTAGTGTATGATTGTGTGCATATATTTGTGTATTTTTTGTATGTATGTGTATACATAAGATTATATATATATGTATATATATATATATATATATATATATATATATATATATATATATATGTATATATATATATATGTATATATATGCTTATTAGTATGTCGGTTGGTTCTCTGTGAGTATATGCATATGTATCTTATTATTTTTAATTTGGGTGCTATCTACCTGTGCGTCGCTATTTTTGAGTATTTCGTTGATTTAATTACTTCTTTTGCCTGAATATATTTATAGGTAAGTGTACTTGTATCTGTGTTATTAGTAATCTGGTATTGAATGTATTTTTTTGTGATTTAATATGACTTTCTATCTATACTTAAATAGCTTAAACTTCCAACTTAATAGTATAGTAACACCTTTACTTATGTGCATGTATATGTATATATATATATATATATGTATATATATATGTGTGTGTGTATGTGTGTATATTTCGGTATATATATGTGTATATATATATATATATATATATATATATATATATATATTTGTATTGTATTCTTTTTATATACATAAATATTAGTAGTTTTTTATTTATAATTATTGGACCTATTTAATTTATTTAATCCCCTCTTATGGCTAAATATGTTATATTAAAAAGATAATAAATATTAATTTTATTCTGTTTTTATTATTATTATTATTTTTATTATTATTATTATTATTATTATTATTATTATTATTATTATTATTATCATTACTATTATGTTTATTGTTATTAATCATAATTTTAATATTGTTTTATCATTATTTTCTTCTTTTATTCATATATTTATCTAATAAAAACGCGAAAACTTTAAACTTATATCATTTAGCATAAAGGACCTAATTAATGGTAGACGTATGTTTGAATTGCGTTGATTTTACTCATGGACGTATGTAAGAGGATAAATATGCTAGCCGAATACTTTCACTGCCTTTTTTGACACGTTCATTTCTGACGCTTGGATTGTATCTTCTGTGTGTATTTGTAATAATATGTTTCATTACTGAATTGTATAATTGTTCATAAATTGGTTGACACGCAGATTTTTTCTTTTTTCTTTTTCTTTTTCTTTTTCTATATACTGTCAAATTCTTACTTTCTCTCTTTCTCTATTTAACTAGATCTCATTATTCTTTCCTTTTCCTTCTAGTTCTTATTCTCTTTATTATAACCATTTATTTCTTTTTTCTTTTCTTCTCCATATCATATATGTATATATGTATATATATGTATATATATATATATATATATGTATATATATATATGTGTATGTGTATATATATATGTATGTGTGCGGGTGTGTGTATGTGTGTATATATATATATATATATATATATATATATATATATATATATATTCTCTCTTCTTTTTCTCTCTATTTTGTTTTCTCTATATTTTCTTTCTCCATTTCTGTCTCTATTCCTTTTTTTCTCTTCTCAATCACTCTCTCCCCATTGTAATCTTTTAACTTTATTTATATTGCCTCTCCCTTTTTACTTTTTTATTTAATTAAAGTCCTGTGTTTTAAGTTTTTTAACACCAACTTCTAAAGAGTTCCTACCTAAAATAAAAATCCATTATTCATTGCACTTTTGAATAGTCAAGTCGCTGCCTGATGATATCTGTTGTTTGATTGAAACAAGTGGCTATTTGTAGCAGCGGGATGTGAGCATGTTTATATAACAATAAACAAGTATATATATATATATATATATATATATATATATATATATATATATATATATATATATATATATATATATACATTAGTTTTTGTAGATTCGTGAATATTCAAGATTATTCATGCTTTGTGGTTGGATAGACACACAATTACCTCGGGAAAATATATGAAAAATTAAAGAAACAAACTTGGATTTGCCTTTTCCCAAAGCGTAGGAATTGGAACTACAATTAGGTTTACAGTTAGGATCGCATATAGAGACAGCATGCGATGTAATCACAGTTACTATCGTTAGAAAAGTTATTAACATCACTGAAAAGACTGCGATTGGAAAAAGAAACTGAACTCTTGCGAGATAACGTGGATTAGTAACCTTCAATAAATATACCATGCGTGTGAATAAACACTATCGCATTGACTGCATACACGGTTTAATTGTTAATGCAGCACAAGTTCTACTTTACTCTATGTTTTAAAACAAGTTTATTTTAATGCAACAACGTGCATTAGTTATTAAGGAATTTACTCGTAGAAAAAGGGTAATGAGTGTCAGGTGAGCAATTATTATGAAGATGAGAGGCAATGATTGAATTTGGGCAGAATTGATTATTTAAGAGAATATATCAAGTAAAATGTGTGGCGTTTGAACTTGAAAACTGCAATATTGTAGACAAATTAGTCACATTCAAGATATAGCTTATTGAGAGAATCAATGTTAATTAAAGTTTTAGGTATACGGCGAAATAAAATGTATTTTAACTGTTTAGACTAAGCCAAATACTAAGCCAAATACTAAGCTAAATACATACCGACACTAGTGTTTCATCTGTTCAGAAATCGTCAGTGCAGGATGTCACATGTCACATGTCACGATTTACACCAATCGAGAGATGGTGAACCGAGAATATATATATATATATATATATATATATATATATATATATATATATATATGTGTGTGTGTGGGGGGGGTGTGTGTGTGTGTGTATGGGGAACATATGCTTCATGACATGGGGCACTAAGATATTGTCGTCTCACATCGCGTCGTAGAAACTAGAACTGTTGTAGTTGAAACAGTACAAAGGGTATAGCTCATCGCATTTTGACAATCTAACATACGTCTTTCATTGGGCCTGGCATGTTATAGTTAAATACATAAAAAATATAATATTCACGAGTGTTTCTGTGCCTAAATATATACACTTGATATTTGGTTTTATATAATGGCGCCTACAAATTTTTAGATTTTGTATTCCTGATACTGTAGTGTTTATTATAAAGCTGTTTTCTATAGTTCTCTGTGGTAATACTGGGCACAGAGGTTTATTAACAAATTATTTCCATAAGTTTATTGTTTGCAAGTGCTTGAATAACTTATAAATTATATTCGTTTTACAAAACAATAATACTTGAATATTAGTGAAGAATATTGTAGTAATTACTAAACTTACTCTCACCTAAACTCACGTAGACAATGGCTGTTATTGCAAGTGAGTAAACACAGATGTTTGTATAATAAGAGCAGCAGTTACGAAAAATAATAATAATAATAATAATAATAATACTATTTATCGGCATGTTTACAGATGAGAGAGAGAGGGTGTGCGTGTGTGTGTGGGCGTGTGTGTGTGTGTGTGTGACTACTTAATTTAATTAATTTTAGATTTTCACAAAAAAGTCAAAGGTCACAATTCAAATTAAAACTGAATGTGCTTCAAAAATGTTATCCTTAATATTTTCTGATCAAATCCTTGATTTTGTTGTTCCCTTTGTTCCGTTTAACACAGTCATTCTGTTAAAATGGATCTTTATTGACACGTCCAATGAATCACTGAATAGAAACCAAATGTAATAGTGAGACCTCAACGATTCATTGTCACGTACGTGTGAATCATAACAAGTGCAATAAAAAGAAACAGGAGTTACCAAAAGCGAGCGGGAAATCAAACAACAAAACAATGAGTGACGCCATTTTATGTGACGATCATCAAAGCATGGCGTCGATCAAATATATTTCGCCAATGCACGCCAATTCGTTGTTAGAGCACACCTCGCATTCTTATTAATTGTAATTGACTGAGGAAACTGGTCATACATGACTGGTATCCTAAAGTACAATGTCATTCCTTTCTGTTGCCTAGAAACTTGCCATTTGGTGATACGGGAAGTGTTTTGTCTACCTATAGTGGCTTATTCCATTTTGCTAATTTAAATGAACAAACACATTGATAGGTGTGTTTCGTTACGATATTTATACACAATTGGGGGTATGTTTAAGTTATTCTCAGTCGCTTTAAACAAGACTTATGACTACAAGAACTCAAGAAATTACTGATAGAGTTCAAATTTATAGGGACAATATTATAGGGGAAAAACTGTTTCCATTAAATGTCCATACTTAAATGTTGTCAAAATACAGATGGTTGAGGCAATTCTAATGGGAAACAGTTCGAGGTTAATTGATTTTCTAATAAATAATCTCTCGGTCGATAATCTTTCGAGAGTAGGTTTATGATTCCTGTGTCGGAAGGGGTGTATTCTATAAAAACAAAACATCGAGTAGAATTATTATAAAATAAATGTAATGAACTGCGGTTAGAAAGGCTGAAACTTACCACACACTCCTAAATCAATGTCAAAGCTTATCTTATAAATATTTTGCAGGAGATTAATACGGTATCGTGTTATATATGTATGACCAATATTTTTTGGATCAGAATTATGATAAATTAAAAAAAAAGTTAATATAATTATGTTTATGCTAATGTTTCTACTCGACTTAACACCTGCTTATCCCTTTTCCGTCGTAGAAATTAGTTTTAGCGGTCCTAGAACGGATGCTATCTTAGTTGATTTATGATAGTTATACTGAACACACCCACACACACACACACATGTATATATATATATATATATATATATATATATATATATATATATATATATATATATATACGAAATAGGAGAATGAAACTGTACGAGATCAAGAGGGAAAGACTGGGCAAGAAAATGAAGGCCATGCGACATAGAAAAAGAGGGTAATTTATACACGGAGAAAGACAAACTCTGTCGAACAAAAACCTAGCAATATCCGTATTCGGATGAGAGTCAATATTCTACATTTTTCATATCATCGCTATCGGTATAATCACCCATTTCTCAGGGAAATCCATTTATTGCTTACACTGTTCCGTCTGCCTGCTTCCCTCCGGACTACAACTTGGATGTCTTCAAGTCCAACGTTAACAAATTCCTAATGAACAGCCCCCTTAAGTAAACACTTCAGCAAATCTCCTCACTAACGTAATGCACTTGCAATAACCCTGATCCCTGAGTGGCTTCCGGGCCTTGATAAGTGGTGATCACTGTGTAAAAAAAAAATAAAAAATAAAAAAATACTCTCACCCGGGATCCATTGCGGTGTATTTGGCGACAGCTTTTACATGCCTCCTTACTTTGATTTTGTCCAAACAACATTGCAGTCTACTTTACGATGTGGAAAAATACTTTTAATTTCATCATAATTGTTTTAAATAAAAGCTCGAATCAAACTTAACTTGCAAAATTCAAGTAAACTAGTCCAACTATTGTCTAAACAAAAGTATTTTTTTCTGGACAAGTCACTTTATTATGCGAAACCTTACGGATTATTTCAAGCGCCGACCAGTACGTAGTAGTTCAATGCTCTTGTGATGTTAAAATGTATAAGGGTGTTCACTTCAGATTATTCACTCTTTAATAAAATTGTTGTAAATTCTCGATTCTCGGCCATTATCGAGGGCATTCCGATAGAAAGCCAACTCCTGAACACTTCTAAACTAATAAAAGTGTGAGATTTTCGAAAAATCGGTTCAGCCATTCCGGGTCCAATAAGCAACGGACTCACACACAGACACAGGCAAAGTGTTTTTAATGTATATATATATATATATATATATATATATATATATATATATATATATATATATATATATGTATATATATATATATATATATATATATATATATATATATATATACGAGCAAACTATAAGCGTATTATAAGCTCTATCTCCTACTTGGTTTTCTCGAGCTTTTACATCTGGCTGAGATAACTTTATAAATATTAATTCTTTAATATTTATAATATACTTTAATTTTACCATCTTGGATCATTTTGGTAAATTTAATTGTAATTTTTATTTTAAATATATATATATATATATATATATATATATATATATATATATATATATATATATATATATATATACACACATACAAAATATAATCACAAAGAATCTGGACGATTTGTTAAAAGAAAACATTCAATGTTCAAAGATAATATACGTTAGTTTCCGCTTTTGTTTCAAGTTTCATCAAATATGTACATTTCCTTCCTGTGTTATAAGCAGATGAGCTCATCACAGTTTTCAACAAGTTGAAACGTAATTACTTACGTTTTTTTATCCATTCGTTGTTTTTTGTTCTACAGTTTTAAAAAGCGCGAACTGATTTTAGAAAGAATCAGTAAAGATATCGTTATCTATTTGTGATAAAGTGCATCGTTTCTTACTAGCATTTGTATTTTGCTTTTTTGCATTATTTTGTTCATTTTCTTTTCTTTTTTATTTATCTTATTTCTGTTTAGTTAAGCTTTCGGCATAGTTCATCAAGTGTGGGAATTGATTTTTCTTCCTTTCTAATCACGTATGTTATACTGTATATATATATATACATATATATATATATATATATACATACATATATATATATATATATATATGTATATATGTATTCAACATGCGAAAAACATGGTTTACTGTATATATATATGCATATATATATGTGTATATATATATATATATACATATTCAACATGCGTAAAACATGTTATACTGTATATATATATATATATATATATATATATATATATATATATATATATATATATATATATATATATATATATACATACGTACATATTAAACATGCGAAAATATGTTAGACTTTATATTCTTACGAAAATATCTTAAAAGATAAATGGAAATGTGTTATTATTCATCTCGCATATGTCAAGTTTTAACGATTTTTTTTCGCTTTTGAGAACCATTGATTGGCATTGAATGAATTTAAGGACAAGCAAATGCAAGGTGTTACTCTAAAGTTAGACTTGACAAAACGTAACCAATAAAGGTGATGAAAGGCGCCGTAAGATCGTGGATGAACAACATCAACACCATACTTCTAAACATGTTCCTGCATGCAAGGCGAGGATAAGCAAGGCTTACTTTGCGCACAATATTTCTAACCGGCTAACTTTAAAAGCATTAATTCGGCTTCTTTTTAGTACAATAGTAGACCAGTTCACATGTAATCCTTAAAAGTCGGCTTCCTACAAAAAATAGTTAGCAAGCTCCCTCTTTGACGTTCAATGTGTACATCCTAGACCAGAAGTAAATAATCTTCCTCACACCCGATTATAAACTGTAGTCTGATTTAAAAAGAATCAGCCTATTAAACTTATATGGAGGTATATTTAACTCTCATAGCTTTTTTTTTTTACTTAGCGAACTAAATTCTGAACTAGATATGGTCAGAGAAATAAATAGTTATCCAGAGGACATTATTAATGATTTTATTAAAAAAATGCTTAGAAATATAAAATCCTCTTTAATATGTGAGTCTTTAAAATGTCACATTCATTTACTATTCCATGGATAAGGGATGCACGTAAATAATTGAATAATGTGATTGTAAGACATACAATTAATTGACGATGTTGTTTCCTTGTATTTTGTATATACTACTAGATATGTCTTTTCTTCTTTTCTTCTTCTTTTCTACTTTTCTTTTCTTCTTTTCTTCTTTTCACGCCACGGATTATTTTAAAAGAAATTTGTATACTTCTAGATATGTACAACAGATGTATACTACTAGATATGGATTTTCTTCTTTTCTTCTTCTTTTCTTCTCTTCTTTTCTACTTTTCCTCTCTTCTTCCTTTCACAAGGACAGTGTATCCTCCATCACCCCACAGATTATTTTAAAAATTTAATGCTAGATATTGTATTTGCTGACTCGTATAAAACGGCACGTTCCATCGAAAAAAGAGAGGGGGATAATCATAGCACATGTAAGTGGTTCTTTCTTATGCTATTTTGAAATACTATGGGACAACATTTGGTAGAGAATACACAATTTGGTAGTTTGTATAAACTAATAGTAAATAGTATAAGTTACTACATATACCAATTAAATAAATATCATTGTAGAATCTGTTTCTACGGCTAATCGAAAAACGCCTTTGGGCCTAGAGGAAGAGACGTTAAAAGCGTCGACATTAGATATCATCTGGGTGTGTTTCTCTAATTCAGTTCCAATATAATCATCTTTTACGTGGTTGTTTTTATTAAACAATTTATTTTTATTCAGTTCTCGCAGTTCCAGTTATGCTTAGTATTTTCCTATTTAAGTCGACAATGTTATTCGTTAGAAGCAATCTTCATTTATTTTCATTATAATAAGTTCGATCCTAAATGATAGATATTTAAACTAATGAGATTATACGAGTTGTTCTTATAAACAGGCTACATTCTGAAAAATACGGTTGTATGTGTGTGCCTGTGTCTTATAATGTGTACGATAATAAGCGTGTCTGTATGTTTGTGTGAGTAATAATGTATGCTTTATAAATCCCCCGAAATCGTTACGAAAAAAGACGATGTAAAAAGAGGAGTATTTATTTTTATGGACTTTGGCTCAATCTATTCCTCTTAAAATTGTTTTATACATCCAGGGGAGATAAAAACAGAAATCCATGTGTATTCAGAGAAGTGTATATACTTGTTTAAAATGTTTTGTTTTTATTAATTCTGGCAGTTTATACATTGAGACATTCTCATAGAGAGAAATCTAAGAATATTAATTTTAGGTATCACTCAACAGAAAATAAAAATAATTTTCGAAAGTTTTGAAAGGGCGATTATCAGACTGTTTTATTTACAATGAATATCTATGCGCGATTTGCTGTGTTTTTTTTACGAGTGTCTCATTCATTATCAAAGCTTTTCAAAGCAAAATCACATTTTGATATATGGTTTCATGAGTTTTATTTAGGAAGAATACCAATACCTTAAGACGGTTGGAAATGTTAGATGAACTGAAAAGAAGTTTATTATTAAACACGGCTCGAGAAAGATTACTTAACGTTGGGTTTTATAACGACGCAATAATCAGCCACACCAAATCAGTTGTCATAGACATGACAATATAGATGAGATCATTCTAATTGAAGTACCGTTCAGTTAAATGCACACTATGGTAGGAAGTATATGATTTAGCAGTGGTTGCAGCTAGAAGTGTTTTTACTTCTGCGATTTTGAGAAAGTGAGGTATAAGTTAAAATCTAAAAAATGGAGTAGCCCAGGACTATTAATGCATTTTCTCTAAGAAATCTAATTGTAGCAAAGACAACATGATATATTCCAGCAGGATTTAAAAGTGCACATTATACGCTGTAAAGTCAGGTGTGTTCTTAGAATAAGAATTAGAATTACATATCTCGCTCACACTCTGAAAAGAATCAGTACTAGATCGAACGAATGGGAGAGCCGGACCGTAAACAACAGTAGTCAAACTCAGGTCCTTTCAAAGCTTTTCAGGCAACTCTGTCAGTATACCATGATTAAAGTGCGCTAGGAATTTAGCAATTTCCTAGCTTCTCAAAAGTGGAAAGCAAGAGTGAATATATAAATCTCATAGAGCTAAACAGAATAAATGGCAGAGTCCGCCAAAATAACTGACGTAAAAATAATCAAGTCTGACTGTGACTGATTTTCAAGGGCGTATCCTAAACTTTTTATAATAAAACGAAGAAAGATGTGTAATGCCGTCTGAGTTTGTATAAAATTAAGCTATGCAAACCGTGTATGTATTTATGAGTTTCTAGTGTAATCTAGTGTATGATAGTATGCATGTGTATGTATGTGTGTATATACAGGTAATTCTCAAACTTTAGTCTGTGTATATGTGCATTTAAATACAGTCAAGTACGGGACGAGAATATGGACGATACCTTCACAAAAGTAAGGACAGATAACACGTATAGCCAAGAGAAAAATATATCTAATCCATCTTGGGTATTGCCTTGACGGCAGCTGCAATAAAAATAATCATCGAGAACGACAGAGGTTTAGGTTTCTTTTTATTCGTAAACTTTTTATCCAAGGCTGGTTCTAGACTCCTACATTTGATATGCGATGGATCCTTTGCTCGTCCGCTTACTTCGAGCATCTATGGCTGGCTGGCATCTAATATCTCTGTCTGCCTTTGTCAAGCTTTGAACACTAACAAATTTCTACGAATCTCACAAAAATCATCTCCCCGTGAAAATGACGTCATTAGTATACGTCACTAAGATAATCACCTGATGTTTTTTAAATGCCATTCCATTTAAATTGACAACAAAATTGCTATGATATCATTTTGTGATTTAACATTCCTTAATTAATGTAAGTAAATATATATAATACATATTTCAATTAATGTAATTCAATATATATAATAAATATTTGATTACACTGGTCAACAAATTTTTATTTTTTTTCTTTGGCAGACCATCTAGGAGTGTTTTCTGGGGTTTTGAAGGTCGCTGATTACGAATATAACATTGGTTTTGCCAGATTGGCTCTAGTTTAGAAGATACCGATAGCCCCAAATAAGCCTAAACTGCTAAAATTCTCCCTGAAATACTTCAATATAGAAGCAGTAAATAATAATTTTCTGATATTATTGAATCATTATAATGATTATGTATATATTGAAGTATTTCAGGGAGAATTTTTATATAATTATTTATATAGGGAGAATTTTTATATAATTATATACTGTAATTACTTAATAACATGTTCCATAAATATAGTTGCAGTATAAATTAAACAGTAATTAAGAATTTTCTTTTTAATTCCACAGTTGAAAATGAGTTCCAGAGATAAAATGAGTTCTTCTAGAAGATGTTGTAGATATGAACCGGATGTCTTTTGTTACATCTGTGGACAGTATATGATGGCACAACAAAAGAGGAATATTACAGACTTTGTCAAGAGGGCGTACAAAGCATACTTCGATATGACACTTGGTGACCAAGACAAGTTTTGGGCCCCACATATGGTGTGCAAAACCTGTGTAGAAAGTCTCCGCGGTTGGACCAACGGTAAGCTGAAGTTGAAGTTTGCTGTACCAATGGTGTGGAGAGAGCCCAACAATCATTATGATGACTGCTACTTCTGTCTCAATGACATGACGGGGTTTAACAAGCACAAGAAAGCAAATTGGCAGTATCCGAGCCTGGATTCTGCTATCCGTCCTGTTGAGCACTCTGAGGATCTACCTTTGCCTGTTTTCACCAGTTTGCCTGAAATCGATGAAACCGAAGAGATTCCAGCTGATCTTTCAATATCAAGTGATGATACCTGTAGTGACTATGAAGAACCCTCAAATGGCCCTCAGCTTTTCAATCAATCTGAACTTAATGACCTAGTGCGAGACCTTTGTTTGTCGAAGGAGCAGTCTGAAGTTCTTTTATCACGACTCCAAGAGAAAAACATTCTTGATTCTGGCACAAAAGTTACATACTATAGGACAAGGGAAGGCAGCTTGCTTCGTTTCTTTTCTAAAGAAGACGACCTGGTCTTTTGTAATGACGTTTCTGCACTTCTTAACTGCATGGGGATCTCATCATATGACCCAGCAGATTGGCGTCTCTTCAGAGATAGCTCGAAAGCAAGTCTAAAAATTGTACTTTTGCACAATAGCAATAAGTTTGCTCCTGTACCAATTGCATATTCTACCAAGATGAAAGAAGAGTATGATGCTATCAAATTTGTTCTTGAAAAGCTGAATTACAACACTCATAAATGGCTGATTTTTGTGGACTTGAAAATGGTGAATTTTCTGCTTGGTCAGCAAAGTGGGTACACAAAGTGTCCCTGCTTTCTTTGTTTGTGGGATAGCAGAGCAAGAATCCAGCACTGGAGAAGGGAAAACTGGCCAGAACGAGAAAGTCTCGAAGTCGGCACAGCCAACGTCATCAATGAGCCTTTGGTACCCAGGGATAGAATCATCTTCCCTCCATTGCACATAAAACTAGGGCTCATGAAGCAGTTTGTTAAGGCGTTGAACAAGGATGGGGATTGCTTCAAGTACATATGCAGGCATTTTCCAGGTCTTTCCATCGAAAAAGCTAAAGATGGCATCTTCGATGGACCTCAGATTCGAACGCTCATGATGGATTCTGACTTCACTAATCATATGAACACGGTTGAGTTAAATGCTTGGGTGTCCTTCACAGATGTAGTGACAAACTTTTTGGGAAATCACAAAGCTGACAATTACAAGCAATTGGTCCGTAAGATGCTTACTGCATACGGAAAACTAGGGGCAAATATGAGCATTAAAGTTCATTACTTGTTTAGCCACCTCGACAGATTTCCTGGTAATCTTGGTGATTACAGTGAGGAGCAGGGAGAGAGATTCTATCAAGACATCAAAACAATGGAAGAGAGTTATCAAGGCAAATGGGATGAGCACATGATGGCAGACTACTGCTGGAACCTTTTGAGAGACTGCCCAAAAGTTGCTCACAAGCGAAAATCGTATAAACGTCAATTTTAGTTTTGTGAATAAAATATTGTTTTGTGTGTTCATTGTAACTAAGAATCTAGTGTATAATGCTTTGCATTAATTTATGATATATAACTGATTATGCAAATGTTTTTTTTTCACTTGGAGAATTAAAATTCAGCAAATTTTTAGCAAATTTTTTGTATATCCTCGAAATCTATGAAAAGTGTTCAGTTATAGGATAAATGAAATGATGTTATATCTAACTTAACTTGTTAGATTGAGATTTTACACTGTCTTTGTGGTTTAAGATTATCATAAAAATCAATATCTGACATTTATGCACTATTTAGCCGTTTTTTGTACGTTTAGCTATGGTCGCGAATGGGTGATTTCAGACAAACGACCCCCTGTGATATCTCAAAAACTAGAGCCAATTTGAAAAAAACTAATGTCAGATTCGGATTCAGTGCCCTTGAAAACCCCAGAAACCAGTCTTACTTTGCCTGCCAAAAATATTGTGTTGACCAGTGATTCTTATACATATTATCACTGAGAAAATGTTTTGGCTTGAATAATCATGATAATCATTGACCAGTCCTTTTTTGGCTTTGTTCAGTTAAAACCAACCAATTACAGTGCCTTTACTATCGTGGTACCTCCTAAGATTTGCAACAATGCTTATTTGACGAATCTGGTCAAACATAAAAAAAATATATTGCTGCAATTAAGAACAAATTATTGATTGCTCATAGCAGTGTTTCGATCAATAACAGGAAGGGTGTTAATCGATGCCTTCGTAAACATTATTTGCACTTTTCTATAAATGGTTCGTATTTACCATTCCATGAGTGACGCGTTAATGTATTCTGTAAAAATAAACAGTTGCACTAATTGCTTCTTATAAACTATCATAAATCGATAGATCGAAGCAATAAACGGATGCAATGAAAAGATTGCAAATAACAGAAAAATTCAACTGTCATTGAAAGAATTGTAGGACATAAGAAGTAATAAAAAAAGCATAGACATAGAATATAACAGGAGAAAAAACAAAACATAACAATGATAAAAATATAATAAAGAACACAAAATATAAAAAATTGTTATGTAATCCCCCTGAATAATAAAGACTAATGCCTGTTTGATTAATGCACACACACACACACACACACACACACACACACACACATACACACACACACACATATATATATATATATATACAAACACACACACAGAAACACACACACACACACATATATATATATATATATATTTGCTGTATATATTTGCTCTTCAATAGTATTAAGCGCATTTTCAGGTTTTTACTAATTACAATTTTCGCCATATATATATATATATATATATATATATATATATATATATATATATATGTATTGGCTCCAATGAACTCGAATCGAATACGATTTATATATATATATATATATATATGTATATATATATATATATATATATATATATATATATATATATATATATATATATATATATATATATATATACTCGATATGTCAACATATACATAAGTGAAAAAACTTATACTTATTTTTATCAGAATTTGTGCTTCACGCCAAATATCCGGAGTAATTGTGGTATTGGGAGAGTCATTTTTTACTTAATGCATTTAAAATAACTATACTTCGTAGTACAATACAAAAGATAGTATGAGAATATACGTCCTACTTTACTGCGAAGGAAAAACAGATCAAAGACTTCAGGACTATTTCCCTAATGAAATGTTTTACATCCGAAATTAATTTTAAAATACCTTTTCTCAGCTAAAAACGTGTTTCAAAACAGTTTATATGCTTATTTCAAGATGATATTACTTGCCAACACTTTTTCAATTCTATATTTGACAACTGTGTATATTTGTTGCTTTATAAATAGCAAAGAAAACTAATGAGAACAGCGAGAAACTTTGTCTAACCTGACTGCGATGAGACAAAATGGTTATGGACTTGTTACTTTACTTCCGAGGAAAAAAAGAACCCTACAAAGCTCATGACTTTTCTCTGATAAAATCTGTGAAATAAGTAAATGAGATAATTTTTCCTGTCTTCAAGGGTCTTCTAAAACTATGTATATCCTTATTCTATATGTTCCATGTTTAGGTGTTTTTACTTGCAACGCTTTTAATATATCATATACAGATGCAGTAGAGTCAAAAAGCAAGGGACATCTTTCTTAAACCTAATATGTGTAAGAAATAACAACTGTGAAAAGTTGAATTTTTGAAAACTGGTAGTCGTGATCATCCATAATAACATACTAAAATCTGAATCATTTCCAAATGAGAGAAATAATAATAACAGTTATTTATTTTATAATAGCAACGTCCAAAAATAAGTTTAACAAATTGAAAACAAAATTGTAAACAGCCAACAATAAAAATACATGTACAACTTACATTAAGTAAATGAGCCTTTGTCCCAATGACAACTGCACATCTTCGACTACAAGAACGAATCCGTGCTTGACAATCCTCGATACTAATTTTGTACTATTCTTCTGGTAGTTTCGCCCACAAGTCCTCCGTGTTAGTGGAGTTTCGTTCCATAACTTTCACTCCTAAACTTTCCCAACTATTTTGTATTGGATTTAAGTCAGAGCTTTGCGGTGGGCAATCCATAATTTTGAAATCATGATCGCTAAGGTAACTCATTACCACGTTTACCTTTTGACATGGAACATTATTTTGCATTGTGCACAACACTATCTTGAACAATATTTGTATAGATCTGCGCGTTTACACGTTTTGTAAACGAACAGGAGACGTTGTACCTTGGCTAGAAAACATTCCAAATACCATGACGCTTCTACTCCCAAACTTGACAATTTTCTTAGTACACTTTGCATTAAATCTTTCACCAATACGTATATTTACATATGTTTTCCATCATTTCCAAATAAATTAAACTTGCTCTCATCACTTAAAAATACTTTTTGCTCAATTTTCATGTAATAAATTACATACCTGTTTGCAAACTTTAATCTCTTCTTTTTATTTCTTGAACTAACACGTGGGTTCTTCGCTTGGGTTTGATTATACATCCTATTTCTTACAGTTGTTTAGAAACAGTCTGTCTTGGTACATTAACACATGAGGTACTACTTATAACTCGGTCAATTTCTATGCAAGACCTTTAATGATATACGCTGCATTATTCGATCTTCTCTTGCCGAAGTTTTACCGGGGTCTATTTTCAAAAGCACTATTTTCCCAGTATTATTGTAGTATTTAACAACACTGTCGGAAACGTTGTATGAACGTTTCACTTTCTCTGAACTCTTTCTAATTGTGTGCTTTTTCATGTGTAATCAAGCTTTTGGCGTGTTGCCATTGTGCCGGCTGACGAACCGTTTACAAATGACTAAGTAAGACTTATTCTTTAGAGAAAATAAACATTTGAATATTGCATACTGTTTACCTTGTTGTTTCTTAATCTTGTCCCTTTCTTTTGGACATTCCAAATTTTAAAATAAATAAATAATTGTGATAATTCTTTTTCTATATTTTGCAAATGATTCCAATTTAAGCATATTATTATATTGGACAAGTTGTCAAAATTTCAGCTTTTCACAGTTGTTATTTCTAAAAAATATTAGGTTTTAAAATTTTGCTTTTGGTTTTGGACGCTACTATATATATATATATATATATATATATATATATATATATATATATATATATATATATATATATATATATATATATATATATATATATAAATTAATCCAACTCCGGACAACAACAACCGTACTAGAGATAAAAATAAAAATACTGATAACGAACAAGATAAATGCAATTGTAGATACCGCACATTTTGCCCACTTCCAAATAAATGTCTAACCGAAAGCATAGTTTACCAGACCTCAATATTCGTTAAATAAAACCTGAATAACAAGAAATATTACGTAGGTATGGCTTCCTTAGATTTCCAAACTCGATATTATGACAAAAAAAGTACATTCAACAATAAAAGCGCCGTATGAAAACAAAGCTAGAAAATAAATATTGGGAACTCCAGGAAAGCGGCCGTTCGCCGGTAGTCGAATGGGGAATAGTAACACAAGCAAACACCTGTAGAGACCTAGACGACATTTACATTATGCCTTCACCAAAAAATTGCTATCCTGTATTTAAAGAATCCCAACATCTATTAAACTGTAGGAGAGAAATAGCGAACAACTGTGTTCACAGGATAAAATTTACTCTAGGATAGAGATACAAAATAACTTTAAAACTAACGAAAACAATAGACAATAAACAAATAAATAAATAAAATGTACATACATTAACTAGCATATATATATATATGTATGTATATATATATATATGTGTGTGTGTGTATATATATATATACTAACATAAAAAAACTAATCTAGATGTTAAAGAGGACAAGCCACTTTATATCCAGGCTAAATAGAACACACACGAAGAATAAGATCAACCAGAGGTCAAATAGGCTTTTGGTCTGTAAGTGCATGCTCATTGGCTGATAGCAAGGACGCGGTGGATACTAGAAAGCTGATTGGCTAACTAAAATCTCAATCGAAGGTGCGTGTATAAAAACGGCAGACAACCACAAACTTCGCGCATACGCCTGAAGAATCCTAGAGTGGATGAAACGCGGAATATTCAGTGTAGCTTAATTGCCATATATATTTTATAAATTACTAATTTGCTCTACCTATCACTTTTGAAGTAAATACTTAAAGTTTACGCATAAATTTATATTTTTGTATATTAATTTTATGTGAGTAAATGAAGTAGTTTTATATATATATATATATATATATATATATATATATATATATATATATATACATATATATATATATATATATATATATATATAAAGAGAGTGGGAGAAAAAGAGAAAAATGATATATAGAGCTATTTAAAAAAAAAAAAGATTCACTGCACATAATTTTCTGTATCCTCCTTGTCAGAATATATGAAACTCAAATGTATTTTACTATGACTAGTCCATACGTAGATGAACTGTAAGATGTTATGTTCTGCCTATCTACCATATGCATTTTCCAAACTTATTATCCAACTCGAATCGTCCAGTGAGCACAATTTATAAAAAATATTCAACATCGATAGTTAATATAGTACATTCCTTAATACATTTTATGTGGACCTATAAAATAATGTATATATACAAAGCCAAACAACGTCGCAGCTCAGAATATCCATTGCTACCTACACGTCGGAAGTTCAAGACTCGAGTTTCGCTCTTATTCGTGGTCATCAGTAAGAGGGCGAAACTCGTGTCTCGGATTTCCAGTTAATGGGCCGTCATGGCCCTTGCTAGCATCGACGTTGTTTTGCTGTAGAAGAATTATTAAATCTCTCACATTCTATATATATATATATATATATATATATATATACATATATATATATATATATATATATATATAACACCCTTGAGAAAAAAATGTGCCAAACAAATGTTATACATTTTATTGCACTAAAACCTATATTGAAAAGAGAAGAATTGAACAAAGAAACTTATACGAGACTAAGACATAGAACAAAACATTTCCTTTAATAAATACTTAGGATGGAATCGCATTCCCTTTTGATTTCTTTAAAAGATCAATCATTTTAGACATGCTCTCAACCAAAGTAGAAGACTGTAGAGAGGAGATGCCATTCCATTTGCTTTGCACTGCTACGCACAGCTACGCACAGTCTGTCATTTATTCGACAATTTCTTTCAGCCAATGCACGAAATATTATGGACCGAATATTCTCGATTGTGTTTAAATCGAGGCTTTGACCTTGCCAAAATATCACATTAATTGGCTGATAAGAATACCATATTTTTGTGACTGTAGCAGTGAGTGAAGGGGCATCATCGTGTTCGACAATAATATTCTGTGATATTCCCAGCCTCTGGATACTTGGTAACCGTCATGTTTCTAATATTTAAATGTATATCTTGCATTGACTGATCTCGCAAATCTAATAATTTCCCCAATCCTGCGGCAGTAATATTCCACATACCATTATACCTTAACTTTCGTGTTTTAACTGTTGTTTTTATGTAACTTGACGAAAATATTTTTTCCAGTTCTTCGATTGCAACATTTGGGAGCCTCAGAAGCATCACTAACAAGACAAAATCTTGATTCATCTTACCAGAAAACATTCATGAATTAGTCTGTGTTTTTCTTTCCATTACACAAGAAAAATATCTTTGTATCATTGATGTCCTTCTTAGATAAAAATGGCTTCTGTGCACACTATTTTAGATGAAAATCACATTGGTTTCATTAGTCTATATATAGTCTATCTAGAAATAAACATTATACCCCCTGTTTTTAATTTTTTACTATGATCAACATAAGTTTTCTTTCAATCCTTCAAAACAGTTAATTGAACCTGTGGTCTTCCTTCAAAGTGTATACTCTAGGGCGACCAGATCCAGATTTCCCTTTTACGAAGCATTCGACTTCGAACCTAAGACCAATTCGCTTCATTACAGTAGGAGGTGTTTTCACGTTTTCTTTTCTTAAAGTATAAAAAACCTGCATGTAAGCCATTTTGGACTGCCCTTATCCTGCAATTCGGGTTTTTATATCCTCGCCAACATGCGGTCTTACCACTTTCAGAATTAATTTTCCCACTTCTTATTATATTTATATGCTGTAATAATAATAATATGTAAAATAGAAATTTACAGTTACAATAAACAACAATTAATGGAAAAATTTTGAAAAATCGATTTCTACCTTCTTTCACTCTTGGCCCAATTTTTTTGCTCATGAGTTTAAAACACACGCACACACACACACACACGCACACCCACACCCACCCACACGCACACTCATATATATATATATATATATATATATATATATATATATATGTATATGTATATAGGTGTGTGCGTGTTTGTCTTTTTGTACTGAAGAGAAAGAAAGAGACAATTCTCAGATGAAGCGTTTAGAGATTAGATACTTTTCCCTGCCTAATACATGCCGAACAACGTAAAACATAAAAGAAAATATCGTTGCAAATAATTAATTAGTCAAAAAGTCTGGCTGGGCGTTTATCCATGCATCGAAAGATGTTCGGAATATTCATGCGCAGAGAAATTCCTAGCGAACTGCAACGTCTAATTAAGACCTTGTTAATTAAAGTCGACTAATTATACAGCGCGCTATAGGTTGCCATTTTACACTACACTTTTAGGTTGGCTTTTATTGTTTTTGTTTTCTTTCTTTACAAAATAAAGAACATCCATCGATCACCCAAGTAGACATTACGTATTTGTAAGAGCAAGTGCACCCCAAAACTCTTCTTGCAAAGATGGGAAACCGATAATTTATTGAATGCCTATTTTTGTTATCTAGAAGTTACCATTTACCAAGGTCCTGAGGCCACTCGAGGATCAGGTTAAAGAGTGTACAGTAATCAATGAGATAATACCATAGCAATCGTAAGCAGTGTAAATTTGGTAAATTTGATTACTTACGGGGAACGGTTAGTCAAGAACTTGTTTTCGTTGGACTTGAAGACGACCCTATTTAAATTCGCTCGAAAACAGACAAGCGGAAGACAGTTTCATAGGTGTGCATGTCTAAGAAAAACGTATTGTTCATGGAACTAAGTTTAGATTTAGGCACGGATAAAGTGTGTGAGGGCATTATTAATAGTGTTTTCAACAAGAACAATATTTCTCGTGATAGTTTTGCAAGGCAGAACAAAGATTGAAGCTCAGCCGAGCACTTGCTATACTATATACAATGTTCTAATAGTTTTACGCTATATTCAGTTGTCTTATGTCAATGCATAATAATATGGTTATGTATTCACTATTGATGATAGTGCATTTTTCCTGCACTATAAATACTGTGATTGTGTATTTGTTTGAATACACGTTATAAAACATCAAGTGTATAATCCGCTCGCTAATGATACAATTAATTAAAAACTACCTGAGATTACTGCGTGCCAAAATACAACATACACATTCAACAATTATTTTTTTCTCAAATTAAATAAAATAAAACTCGTACTAGCAGATATACAGGCTTGACACAGGGAACTAGCAAGTAATTTACACAATAATATCTTTTTTCGTTAATGCTGGATCAGACGACGTCAATGCCATTTCACCTCCAAGGTTTCAAATCACAAGTATGAAATTGCATTAGATACAGCATAAGATTTTTAAACGATTGAAATACGCATGAGGAACTCTATAGATGCTCTTTTTTCCCTTTTCTTTCTTTCTTTAAATAAAAGCTCGATATTCTGTAGCTAAATTCTTATCGTGGTACACGCATGCAGAACACGATACTGCATTTTGTGGTTCTATTGAATGTGAAAAGCATGTTTTCTTTTATAATGTATTACTAGCGAACCTTGTAAATTCCACAGCCAACTCGTTCATATGTTATATATCGATGGTTGCCTTCTATGGATGATATTATTGTAGCTCTTTTGTTAAAACAGCAATAGTATATATATATATATATATATATATATATATATATATATATATATATATATATATATATATATATATATAGCTAGAATTGACGCCCGGCATAGACCGGTCGTACAGTACGGCTAAGTCTGATATTTTACTTTTAAATAAGCTTAATATGATATTTTAATTCTTGTAGTTTCTGTATATATTTTGAAAAAGACATTTGAATATATCATAGATCAGGTGTAAAAAATGTGAACTATTAATTCGATATTTTAGGTACAATTCCTGATTCGGGCCAAGTGTTAGCTTTGCCATACTCATGAGATATATTAGAGCTACACAGTCGGTATCTTGCTGACTGTTTATAAACAAGCTGATGGTTCGAACTCTGTGCGACGGGATGGTGTGGATTTTATACACACTCTACGAGAAATATTTACGGCACTGATTCGTAGCCGAATTATGAGAGCTGCCGATTGTCAATGCGACGGATGTAGGTTCAATCCACGGCTGAGAAAAGGTGCTTGTATATATATATATATATATATATATATATATATATATATATATATATATATATATATATATATATATATATATGTGTGTGTGTGTGTGTGTGTGTGTGTGTGTGCGTGTGTGGGTTTGTATGTGTGTGTGAGTATTTAGGCAGATTTTTCTCTGAGGCATATTTCATTAAATAAAACAAATGTTTATTTCTATTAATTATATGTTCGATCAATTCCACGTTTCGAATAACAGTCATTACATGTGGCAGTAACTGGCTGATGAAATAATCAGCTTTATCAGAAGTTCTAGTACTTTCCTCTCCTTTCAGAAATCATGATATTAAAATTTACCAATAATAATAACATCCTTAAATGTGTGTAAAGTTATATAACAACTTGCAATCCTATAATTATATATTAATTTGTAATCCTTTCAGGGTGCTATAAATTAAAACCAATGAAAATGTATAAAATAAACAAATGAAATAAAATTATTAACCAATGAAGAACAGACAAGAGAAAAGAAACCTATATACACTGTTTATATATATATATATATATATATATATATATATATATATATATATATATATATATATGTTCAAGCAAGTTTGATTGAACACGGCAGATTTATTTTTCTTTCAGATTTTTCTGTCTATCTTTTCCATTTGTCAAGCGGTCTTTTTAATTTCAGTAGTCATTTGATATAAAATAGCATTGAATACTTGTTGCTCAGTAAACGGAAAAGATGTCCAGAAAGGTCGGAAAAAAGAATCTCTTTGTCGTGTTCAATCAGACATTCTTAAATAATGAATTGCTGCCAAAATATACAAATATATATATATATATATATATATATATATATATATATATATGTATATGTATATATATAGAGAGAGAGATAGAGAGAGAGGAAGAGAGATAGAGAGAGATTACCTAGCAAGCGTATATCAAATCTTAATAACTACTTGAATCTCTAGTGTAATATCGAATTCAGACGAATAAATAAAAACGTAATTCGTATACCATAATTCATCGAGTATGAGAGATTCTCATATGTGTAGGGATCAGATAAAGGAAAGATAAACCAGTATTTAACAAAAAATAAATATGTTTATAAACATTCGTAAAACGTACGCAGTAAGTTTGGTAGAATTATAGAAAATGGCAGTCAATAATCGAACCCCACAACGATTAAAATCAATGACGTATACAAGAGGCATTGCAATTGAAGTTTCTACACACAGGCATATTTTTACCCATTGAAAGCTGATTGTAACACTTAAATGTTATTGCTTATTATTATTATTATTATTATTATTATTATTATTATTATTATTATTGTTATTATTATTATTATTATTATTAATCAGATAACAAATGACAAATTTCATGGGTTATTATAATTATTTAGACGCGAAAAGTTACACTGGAATGTGTTATCGTTTACTATTATTACTTAGACACAAATAATAATTATTTTTATTTAGACGCGAAAAATAGCACTGGAATGTGTTATCGTTTATCATTTTTATTTAGACACAAAATGACATGATATTTATCATTTATTATTGTAATCAGTGTGCGTTTCGATTATTGACTGACATTTTCTATAATTCTACCAAACTGACTGCGTACATTTTACGACTATTTATAAACCTATTTCTTGTTGTTGTTGTTGTAGTTGTTTTTGTTGTTGTTGTTGCTGTTCTTCTTCTTCTTCTTCTCATTATTATTATTATTATTATTATTATTATTATTATTATTATGTACACACGAATATGACACTAAAATGATTTATCGTTTATAATTTATATTTTGACTCCAAATGACGTGGGATGTATTGTTCATTATTATTTAGACACGGAAGGACGGATAATTATATAAATATGGTTGCATGATGAAATATTCTCAGATGGTTGCATTATCATTTCAAATCGCAAGGATAGTAAAATAATGACTTAACGTGCACAAAATCTAAAGTCTGCAGATGCAAATATGTATGAAAAAGAATATGACTAAGCTGGATTTCACCAACTCCCGTGTTTCAAAAGAGATGCTTTGAACAAGGGTTGTTTTTTTTTAAATAGAAAACGATGTGAAGAATGATTAGAATGTTTAACGCATACAGATTGATACATAATAATTTTCCTGTGTCAGATTAAAGGTATTTGTTGTATTTTCGTCGAGTTCGCGAGTTTTCAACTGCAGCAATTACTGAAATATTATTTTGATATGAAATTCGTTAAATAATTTTATAAATGAATGCAAAATAAGAAAGGAAACAATGGCATTCCAAATCTAATTAGTTGAATCAGCTACATGTTTTGCCTTAAAGGGAATCACAGAGATAATTGAAATTTAAAAAGTTACACATCGATTTAATAAGACAGCAGATTGCCTGTAATCAAGTACAGTATTACGCATTTAATAATAATGTTTTATATCATCAAAATATGGATTGAGTGCGTAACAAAACCAATATCTTGTTTGTCTCTAAAATAAATACGATAATGTTTTAACGTATATTATCACGTCCACCGATAGTAAGACGTTAACGGTGGACGTTAACTGAAAAATGCATGCAGACAATGTAGGTAAGATTTGTCAGACTGTCAGTACTATATGAGGGTCATTTGAAAAAGAGCAATGAAACATTTTTAAAAAGAAAAAAGAACACAGTTCGATTAATACTGAAACTGAATTTTATTCAATATAAAATATAAATATTATCTATGTAAAATTAAGTAATTTTAAAGTAATATACAATTTAATCCTGATAAAACTGAATTATGAAGTTAGGAAACAAATAATTAAAAAAATATATTATACACCAACGATGAATAATTTTAAAAGTGAAAACCATCGATAAATAATTTTAAGAATGAAAACAAACGATAAAATACAAAAAAACTTAAAGCAAACAAATAATTTAAATACAAACAAACAAAAGTTACAAGTGCAGAAATATTTTTTTTAAATTTAATTTAGAGAAAAATCACATGGGTTGAATGTTATTTTTTGGAACTTTAGAGATTATTCGGATTAATGTTCTCATCTTGCGTGTTTATTTTACAACGTTTTGTCATCGAATCTTAACTTCTTTATTACATCGTAAGGCCGAAAATGATGCTCACATACCTAAAAAACATAATTAAAGAAAACATTCCTACCATAATGTAGACTATTTCTAAAATCTAAGAAAAGATAGTAAACAAACATTTACAATAATAATCAAAGTGTAGCATCTGTTCTGATGCTATACTTCATTTGTTCTGTCCTCGGTCAGTGGAGGAGAAATACTTCATGACGAGACAATTTTTATTTTATTTTTGTTCCTATCCAGAGTGCTTCTTTTTGGGGAGCTAAAGTTTTCCACATTAAAAACCGACCTTGTGTCTAACTGTGTCCTCGTTGGGAGGCAAGTAAATAAATTAAAAAGAAATATTTTTGACAAATATTCTCGTGTAAAAATTATTTGTTTATAATTCTAAAAAGAAACAATCAATTTTAATATATAGCGCTCAGTCACGGCTAATTTCATTAATAGCCACGAAGGTGAATAATTTTCAAACCGACTTTAGAAAAAATATAGAACTTTCAAATATTTGGACATACTCAATGAAAGGTTTTATTTATTATTAGATACACATTTTCACAATTATTCTCATGTAAACATTATTTATTTATAACTTTAAAACCTAAAACAAAATTAAATTAAATTTTCACCCTTTCTGATAGACTGTTTAGCCTTATAAGAAAATAAACAGTTAAATATACCAACATAATATTTGCTGTATTAGCAATAAATAGTATTGTTTATATTAACAATGTTATCAAACGTTATGAAAGTACTTTAATTTATATTAACAATGTTATCAAACGTTATGAAAGCACTTGAATATAGTTCTAATTCAATACACGTTTAATTATTAACAAATAACTTCACTTACTTTACTATATTTGGTTAGAATAAAATATTCCTTTCTAATGGCACGTATCTAAATTGAGAAAGTTTAGGATAAGAAAATATATGTATTTTGGGGCCTTTTTGATAATTTACCCGGCAATTTTGTAAAAATGCAAGAATACACAATGTTAGACAGGAAACTGAAAACTAGACGAAACTGCTGCTGATAGCCTAGATCATATCCATACAAGTGAATCTGATAATGACGTCACACTATCATGTGCATCGGCCTTCGTTACTCTCGGTAGCCACGATATTATCCGTATACCGCTTCTACTATGAAGAATATTCGCTTATTTCCCCAACATTATATATACATCCAATGTAATTTCTTTCAAAAAATATTCTATTATTCATTAAATTAAGAATTAGAAATGCTTATGAAAATTTATAAACATTTCAAGCAAGTCTTTTTGAGTTATTTTGTTATCATGGAGTAGCAATGTTTCACTTTTATGCGCTTGCCGATGTCTGTGGCTACTCTGGCAACACAGATACGCCCTGAGACGACACATCAATTTTTTTTATTACTACATTATTGTAATAATTTTTAACAAACACTTTTCATTAGCTACATAGATATATTTAACGTTTAACAGAAAAATTAATCTGACTTTATATGATCGTACTACTAGGTACTGAATGTACACCAAGGATTGATGTAATATTTAGCTTCTATTCAAAGTTTACTTCTTACGCTTCAGCGAATGAAGTTTGAATATTCTCATACTTCTCTTCGACGAAGTTAATCTTTGATACGGGATTAAAGTAATTAATTATGATAATATTGTTCAATATCTGGATCCATAAATAATATGTATTGAGAGAAATCAAAAGTGGGTATTGGGTGATTCAAAGTAAAGCAATGTGGTAAATTCTATTCTTTTAGGAAAATAATGCTGCAGAGTCAGTGACCGTATGCGTCAAAACATCGGATAAAAAGTAAATGATGCGACAAACACGGCTCGAATTTGTGTCACATTGTGCAACTCTATCAAAGTAGACTGATGAATATTCTCACACATAAAACGTATTTGCAGAGATATTGAAAAAATAGCTTTGTAAGTACATATATATATACATATACATATTTACACCCCCCACATATATATATATATATATATATGTATATATATATATACATTTAAAACATCTGATTGCTGTCTAAAACTCATTAGTCTTACTCATCGAAGGAATCAAACCCGTTATAAAATAAAATAATATTTTTTACTGGATCTAAATATACAAATAGCGCATTCCACAACAAAATATGCTTAAATTCTGTTTTACATTCGAAATCCTTCAGATTTCAAAGATAGTAATAGTAAACTATTTGAGGTCTAGATTACATAGGAAATTAGCGTTTGTAATAGTTTGAGAAGCTCTGTGAATATGTTTACTAGATATGCGCTAAATCATACCGTGTATATGCATATATATATATATATATATATATATATATATATATATATATATATATATATATATATATATATATAAAATAAAATTACTATTGAATTTAGCAAAATAATCAAAGATGGTAAAATTAAAGTATAATCTGAATATTAAAGAATTAATATTTATAAAGTTATCTCACCCAGATGTAAAAGCTCGATAACACCAAATAGGAAATAGAGCTTATAATACGAGAAAAAGGTTGATAAAACATGTTTACAAAAATTTGAAAAAGAGTTAAAAACATATTTAATCTGAAAAGGAAACACCTGGTAAGTGGATAGTCCTTAATCCTGCATTTTGCTAATTCCTACCATCTGATGAGAAGGAAAGTACTTCTTCGAAACCCTGCGGATTAAGACTATCCACTTATCAAGTGTTTCCTTTTCAGATAAAATATGTTTTTAACTCTTTTTACAAGTGTTTTTTAACTGTTTGCTCATATATATATATATATATATATATATATATATATATATATATATATATATATATATATTTATATAGTTTCTGTCTGTATGTATCTGGGTAAATAGTAAGATGTGAATCTATGCATTAATTGACCTAAACAGATTTCGTTGCGTTTCATCATGACTATGATTGAGTAGAAGGCACACTTAATACCAAATGTATATATATATATATATATATATATATATATATATATATATAATTATATATATATATATATATATATATATATATATATATATATATATATATATATATAAGATCACGCGGTATATGCCTTGGCTTGACAACAATTTCCTTAATAGTCTTAATAAGTCTCTAAATTTAATAATCTCACATGTTTTAATAACTTATTCTTAAATTTACAAACATAATAAACTTAATATACTAATGATCGACCCAGAGGTATGTTACCTCTTACAAAGATGCAGAAGGAATAGCATTCATGTAATATATATGATGAAATATTTGCGCACTGCAATATCTCTGTTACAGAAAAACTACTCTGCAAGTAAGACACCAGGCTGTGAACATAAAAGATTAATCTGTATACCGCGAAGCAGTTCTGGTGAAGATAAACTTCTTGCTTACAAATACCTTTAGAAAAGCTATGCATGCATTCATTTGTCTTTAAATAAAACTTTAGATTATGAAAAAGGCTGGACTGTCAGATGTTTCTATGTAATGAGTATTAGGATAGAGTTATTATCCCAGACTTGTTTCTTACACTACACCTATGAAAAGTCACTGCTAAGCATATGTTTTAACGAATTTTACGACAGTGTTGTTATCATTGTCGACATTTAAATGTGTCAATCATTAAGTCGACTTTTTACAAAGATAGCAGATATGTCCGGCTTATAAGTAAAAACAATGGTTAAAGAGTTTAATACTAAATGTATAATTAAAGTCTATGCATTCCCTGGTGCAATAAATATGACACTTATGAGCAGACATCATTATAATCAGGTATTTTCCTTGAAATAAAGGTTCATCAAGTTTCTCGATATTTAGAAATGTAAAATTATGTCAGAGTTTCGGGAATCTTACATTATTTTGCTTTCTTTCTCTCTCTCTCACTCTCTTTCTCTCTCTCTCTTTATATATATACATATATATATACTAGATACATATTATATATATATATATATATATATATATATATATATATATATATATATATATTATGGGGGACCAGAACAGGAAAATTATCTGACGATTGATTGAAGCTGCATAGTTTTTCCACGTAATTAGTCTATAACTGGCCCTTTCATATAGACGAAAAAAACAAGGTAGGTATTTTACTTCAAATAATTTTACTTCAATTAATTTTAATAGAAAGAAGGTAGCTATAGTAGATGTTTAATGGAACTATAGCCCTTGGGTCGGGGGGGATGTAAATGGAAAAACACTGACATCTCTCTCTCACTCACTCTCTCTCTCTCTCTCTCTCTGTCCATATAAATGTATATATATATATACATATATATATATTGATCTTCTAAGATATATATATATATATATACACACACATATATATATGTATGTATATATATATACATATATATATATATATATATATATATATATATATATCAGGTATTATACGACATTGAAATTACGCGTATTATATGACCGAGCAACGCTGGCCAGCCTAAACGAAATTTAAATTGCTTTACAATAACTGAGAAACTGAGAGATGTACATTCCACTATTAGGTTTTTTATATGAAACAGTTCATTTCTAGTAAATAAAACAAAATACTGGATCGGAGACCAAACCTCCCGCCTAAAGACAGCGAGTCAAGTACGATAACCGTCCCGTTAAAGTCTCCTCATAAATACCTGGTGATTCCTACAAAACTTTTAATTTAGATACTCAGAAGCATTTTCCAATGTCTAAATAGGATATATAAATCCCAAAGTATGTAGATAAAAAAAAATCTTTGGGTTGAAAAGTGTCCTCCCACACACACCTAATATCAATTTTATAGATATACTAGCAGACCATGTCGTTAAATACCTTTTAATATTATCTTTAATTTGTGCAGAAACGTCGTAGATATTTAACGTAAAGTTGAGTTCTTTAAACAATGATGTGAACTACGGAAAGAGACTGAAACATATGCTTGAGACTTTCATGTTTTTACTAAGCAGTTCACTTTTTAGGAGTAAGAAATAAACGAGCTTACATCGAACCCAAAACCTAAAGACAGTGATTTAAGTACGAACACCATTAAGCCAGCTTGGCATTTTCTTTAATCAGAATTTTCTTACCAACTTATATTTAACATAACGAAGTTGTCATCTTTCACGATCGCGTATGCGCATCCGTGAAACTGTTTACAAAGTTAAAAGTTCAGATGACCTGCAAGTATCAATTTCGAAATGTTTATTTCTCATCAGGATTTTTTCCGGGGGAAAACGGATTAAAAAAATCGCACATATGTTAATACTTTATATACCAAATTGCATGTGTGTAGATACAAAAAATCGTTGAGTATATAGAGAGAAGTGTCACCACCTCCACATGTTCTCACTTTTATAGATATAGAAACTAGCAGGCAACCCAGTGTTGCTCGGTCATATGATGCGCGTAATTTATATATTTTATTTAACACATAAACTGAGTATTATGTTTTTTTCTTGAGATATCTTTCATTTTAAGTAAAAGCAAATACTAGCTATTTCTCTCCCTCTCTCTACACACACACAAACACACATACATCCACACACACACACATATATATATATATATATATATATATATATATATATATTTCTATAAAAATGTGATGTTTTCAATTGTATTTAGCTTTTTTTATATATACTAAGCTTAATTTTTGAATTTCTATGTAATTACAGTACATATAACAAACAGATGACAAAAGTCTTTATTCCAAATTTCATAACAGTGAGGCTTTTTCAATTATATATATATATATATATATATATATATATATATATATATATATATATATATAAATATATATACATATACAGAGGGAGAGAGAAAGGGAAGGAAGAGAGAGAAACAGGGAGAGGCATTAAATTTATAAAAAGTAATTTTTTCAGGAAGCTGTGTTATATTTATTTTTTTATGTTTTTTGTTGGACGTCTTTATTTCTATATTTTTTATTCTTGCATTTTTATTATTCTATTTTATTCTCCTCATTCTTTATTCCCTATGCATTACGTTTTATTTTTTATTTTTATTGTTTTATTCTGCATAGCAGTTTTCTACATCTTTTTTCGCTTGTTAAATATGTTTTTTAATCAAATCTCGTGCTACGCCATACCTGTTTTTGGGGATTGAAACCTTACTCCTCTGTAAGCGCATCTTCCCCGAAAAGTTTCCTATCGATAGTCATAAATGTATTTAAAATCGGTTCTTCCCCATATTTTCATATAATTCCGATTTTTTTCTATTTTTATGAGAGGAATTTAGCTTCAAAAGATAAATATGTTTTATTTTCCTTATTTCCTGTTGACTCTTGTCTATCATCTTATTGACGCTATTATATTTAATCATAATGTAATTTTTGTCCTGGTCTCTTTATCTTGGGTACACACACATTCACCCCCCTCAATATATATATATATATATACATATATATATATACATATATATATATATACATATGTATACATATATATATATATATATATATATATATATATATATAATCCAATTACGGAATTTCATTGGATTTTACTTGTGCAAATGGAAATTCTTTTAACGTTTTTGAAGTGATTTATTTGGATTTTACCGTTACTGGATATTTTATCTACCACCAGACTATCCATTCATATGTAATCACTTTTTTTTCACCATATTCCCTCTGCCTCACTTTTTTTTGTTTTCAAGTAAGATCTTTGACTTACTTATTGTTTCATCAAATACTTTTGCATGCAAAGTCCGATCCCGCATTTTGCTAATTCCTACCCTCTGATGAGAAGGAAAGTATTTCTTCGAAACTCCGCAGATTTAGGACTATCCACTTATCTAGTATTTCCTTTTCAGATTACATATGTTTTAAACTCATTTCAAAGTGTTTTTAAAAATGTTTTATTAACCGTTTGCTCGTATATATATATATATATATATATATATATATATATATATATATATATATATATATATATATATACAGTTTACTACTTGTATAACTTGGACATGTCTTAATTCCAATTTGCATACATAATATTGCAAGTATTAGTGAACAAGTTACAAAGGTATTTAATACAATAATCTGTAACATGTACTCAAAATTCATTTTCATATTACCTCCTTAAGCATTTTCTGTTTAAGTATGATTTTTTAGAAACATACAATAATTAGCATATACATAATCGTTGTATCACAAGGATAATATATATATACATATATATATATATATATATATATATGTATAAATATATATATATATATATATACTATTTATTTTGACATTCGGACAATCGCATTACATCGGCTATACATTGTCTCATTACTAGATGCTGTAACTATTGATCCATTATTTTGGCGAACATGAAAGCTGATACCGTTTTCCCTCGATAGAACATTTGGGAAGATCTTCGACGGTTTGAATACATACCAGTAACAGAATTATACAAGTTTGGACAGTTCGCTGACGACATGCAAATGTTATCTACATCACACCCTTTTCTGCACCAAATATGATCACATATCACGTATAAGCATACGTACAATGCGTAAGCTACCATTCGCTTTACTCTTTATTCCGATTATACTGAACCAATACTAAAACAGTGCGGATCGATTTACATTTCAGACAAAAATAATAGTAAGTGGGGTGAAAATGTAGAATCAACGCAAGATCACGTATATATTGCAAACTAGTAAATATAATAGACGTTACCAATGAAAACATCCGGAGTTACACACACACACACACACCCACACACACACACACCAACACACACACACTCACACACACACACACACACATATATACATATATTCATATGCAAATAAATATAGATACACACACATACATACATATATATGGTACTGTAATATGGAATTATGAACGGTACTGAAAGCACAATATATGTGTGTCTGGGGATGGTATACTTTAAGCATGAAACGTCCCGGGAACAACAGAAAATATAAGTTTACTGGCGAGAAATTGCATGGTGTTCATTGAGGCTCTAAGCCCCGCCGCCTTGTACAAAAGGTATTTCAGAAAACAATAAAATGTAGGTCATTTTATTGGGGGTTCATCCTCTTCGTTGCTGTTTTTCTCATGTCGTAAGGGCAATAGTTCTAAGCGAGAGAGGAGACGTTCATGGGTTCTAACCAGCTCCACTTTGTAAATCTCTGGAAAATTAAATGAAGATGTACCCCTTGTTTAGATGCCCAAGACTTCATGGTGTAAATTTTCTTGCAAGAACGTTCTTGGTGATGAACAATTACACACAGCACATTTTATTTATATAAAAGTCTATTATCTATTTATTTTACAAGAATATTACGACAAGTAACCATTGATAATACCGAATTACAATACAACTTTTTAAGAACTTAACTAGTCTTAAAAACTTATTGCGATGTGGAAGAGAGGGTAATGCCCTTTTGAGGAGGAACAAAATTATACGTGCTTACCACATTCTTGTAGGCCGAAAAAAATGAATCAGGTAGAATAGAGGTAGAGCAGGCAATTGATGTATCTCTACGCAGCGACCCATTTACTAAGCATGTAAAAAGACAGCCGTGGCATAAAGTAGTGCCACATTTACCCACCACCCACCTTGAAATTTGTGAGCATTCATAAATTTAAGAACTGCTAATCAGTAGTCAGCCGCTTGTAATTTATAATCCAATACCCGTCATCTTCTTTTGCTCTTTTCTCTTTTCTCATCCTATTATGTTTTATTTTTTCTGTGCAGCGCTTGAGACCTTTCTCGTAAGCAGGATAGCTATCCACAGTTACCTACATCATACCACAGCATAAATATACATCTATATGTTTGGGTTTCGATTTCGAGTGGGAACGTGGGATCTGTCTGTCACATTGCACCAGAATAATCATTTTTTCCTGTATACTCCTGATTCCGCGTCTGAAAGGCCGCGCCATTAATACTTTATATCTGTGTTTCACGAATGAGCATGTGTGCATGGTTCACGTGACTTATGTTAAAAAATAAGAGTTAACCCACTTTTAAAAAAAAAACGTGTTAAGCTGGCCAAATAGTTATCGTACTAAACTCTATGTATCAAAATTTAGTTTTTATTTCAGCTCGGGTATTTTCTTACAAAAGTGCACTGTTTAGAAAAAAACATAATACCGCATGCACATATCTAGGTTCTGTATAAATTAGAATATAATAATCATGCGTATTTTACAATCAAGCAAAGTCGAGTTGCCTTTTTGTAGATTATATGAGCACTAACTGCAAACTGAACGGGATTGTTTTTATTGTTTTGATATTGACCTCACTGATGTTTATTGCTGCACATCTCGTAAAATACATAATATTTTCTTGTAATAATGAGAAATGTTTTCGTATACACCGTGATGCTAGGCGGCATTCGATAAAAAAAAAACAATTCTCTGAAGTCAGATCTATCGGGCACGTACTATGACACAAAACTAACTAGTGATACGATGTCATAGGAAGTGGAATTTCTATCTTTTTTAGAAAATACCGGAAGAGCGTAAGTAAATCGCTTGTACACGCGTCAACATCTTTTCTTGGAAGTTACAAGTTCCACCGATATTTGCACGGAGGATCCTTCATGCTTCAGACCAAGCATAAACATATATGACCGTCTTTGGGTCAAAGAATCAATTACTAGTTAGAACAGCAAACAGACAATTGAGTTAGGGGTAATTTTCCGCAGGATTATTACATCAATTTACAGTATCTTCTCTTCCAGCAGTGCGGGCATGCAGACAGAGCTTTAAAGTTTGTCCTGAGACAGAGTGAACTTTTAAAAACACATAAATTACTTTCCTTTTTAGTTATAGAAGAATTAAAATATGATTCACAATATATCAAAAACCTTTACGGTCACACTTTATTAAATAAAACGCGCATTACTAAAAAAAATAAATACATAATAGTGCTAGAAAAATAGAATATCACAGAAAGAGAGCAGAACATACAGCAAAGTTTTTCTCAGTGTAATAGTGTCTTATATTACGCGAAAATGGCCGTCATACAAAATCAATAATATAAAGGATAATGGAAATTTACAAACACCACACACGAATCAATAGATTAAAGTACATCATGCGGATTTATGTATACAGGCTTCTGGTAGAAAACACAATAAAATTAACATAGTCGGCTCATACTACGGTAATGTTTTGATGGCAAAGAGTCTAACTGTCCTGGTGAAGAGTTCATATTTATTTCGCTTAGGAACTTTTATGATTGACAATTACCCAAAATGACGAAAAATATTCTGGTGTAAAAGGGATGATACAGTGGTAGTTATTTTATTCAACTATGAATTATTTGCCCACTTTGGAGTTGCCGACTGTTTAATGAGTGAGAACGGGTCTTATGTTCACTGTTCTATGACTTCAAAGAGTTCTGTGATACATTCCAAATGGCAGGTCTCCCCAGTATTAATCGCAATCAAATGAGCACGCAGGACGCTTCTTCAAAACTTTTCCTTACCGAACGTGTACGGCGATAGGGAAAAAGAACGTGAAAAAAACGTGACGTCTTTGGTGTTGCGAAATCAGACTTGACTAATGCTTAGATGAATATTAGTCAATCAAAAAGCGGGAACGACTTTCGAAAGTATTGGCGAAAAAGCGACCCCTCCCTGTAGAAAATATGCCCAGTCGAGGGTGAACAGATTAATTTTTTTAGCCAAATTGTCTGATATTTGTCGTCGGGCTTCGAACCGATACTTATCTATTAAAAAATGCGTACCCCCTGTCTAAAGCTTAAAGCAAACATACAAACATACATACATACATTAAAACAGAGAGGTGAGAGTTACTTTATAAAAGCTACAATATGTTTTTCCTATCTAAACCTTTTGCTTGCTTCTTTAATTTTCATTGGTTTCTTAAAGCAACAACGTAAAGACAAAAGTGTGCTTTTCTTCTAGTGACATAATAATTGATTATAACTAGGGCGATGAGAACAGCATAATATTTTCTTGTTTTTATTCTCATGTATAGATCCATCTTATATCTTATATGTTTTGTGTGTACAGTTATGTGATCTTCTGTTGATTGTGTCTACCTTTGCCGGAAATATACTCGAGTGTAAAAACAATTAAAAGAATATTCCGTTGTCATAGCCCTGGTTATGACTACAGCTAGAAACAAGGTAATGCGAGTGTAACAAAGCCTGTGCAGTTGTCTGCGCATAAAATATCAATGTTTAAATATATATATATATATATATATACATATATATATTGTAATAACAAACTATTGTATTATAGATATAATTATCAAACGATAAAATGAAAATCACACACTGCCTACCTTTTTAACCTGCATATTAACCTCAGCTTCTAAAAACTACTATACATAGATTGGCGAACATGCATGAAAAAAAGGACTTCAGAAAGAGCTGGACTAACGATAAATCAATAAACGCATGCGCTATAGTAACACGGATTCCAATATATGCATAATTGTAGAACATTTCCTATTGAAAAAAATTATAAATTCCCTAGAAAATATATATATATATATTTCACATAGGCGTCACCACTTATGAAGGCGGATAGGTCACTCAAGGATAAGGGTTAAAAAGTGTAGAGTAGTCAAAACGACAATATAATAATCGATAGTAATGAAAGTTCGGTAAATTTGTTAACGGAAGAGGAATGGCTCATCAGAAACTTGTTAACGTTGGACTTGAAGACAACCATATAATAGACAGCTGGAAAGCGGGAAAACGGAAGACAATTCAACAGGCGCGCAGTTCTAAGAAAGAAGCTTGGATCATGAAATCTATATTTAGGTTTTGCACAGAAAGAAAATAGTGCATGTATTTTAAATTATTTTATCTGGTCTTAGCAATATACTTATGCATGCATTTTTGTTTTTATCTGTAATTTATTATTGTATGCGTTCCAGAGTTCCGCATAAACAAATTGTATGGGTCCCTTTAACCGAATGTTTGTTTTATATTATAGTTTACTATTGTATCTTGATTATTAAATGTAAATCGTAGTTGTTTTTATTTGCCGTATATAATTACTTCTTCCTGAGTTTACACATTGCTCAAAATATATTCATCTTTGCTATTTTTGAGATTTTTCTGTATTTTTTAGCGTTCACAGAAAGAATATGTCATTGTCGGTTACGTATTGTTACTTATAATAACCAGTGCCGTTTGCTGAATTGAAGTTGTATAAGAAATCTACATTTTTGCGACCAACCATTGCGAAATCCACTCAGCTGTTTTATGCGTGCAGTGCAAAGAAAAACTTAATGTAGCAATCGATCAACAGATCGATATACAGCGTGGGCGGCCTACATATTATGACAGAAATTGTAAAATATTCATTTAACTACTATTTGTACTTACTTAGAAGCAAATGTTTCGTGTAATAGAAATCTTCGGGATTTAAGCAAGAAGCTAATTTTTTTTACATAACTGAACTTTTTAGAATGAGATTGATTATTCATATTATTTGTAATCTTCAGAATACTCTTCTCATGTTAGGTATTAATTTCACATGTTGGTAGATGTAGACCATCTTTAGATGTATATTTTCAATCTCACGCTCCAAGTAAATTTTCCTATTTAACCAAGAGACACATAGAAAAACTACGAGTTTACGTCAATCGAAATGTTGTAAAAATATGAATTAATATCAGATCAGACGAAATATCAAAACAGTGCAAAAAGTTATTTGTTAAAACTCAGCAAAAGTCACTATTATCATCAACACATCTATAGTTTGCGATACTTATTACATTATATGTTGTAATTCTAGGGAATTCTTCTAACCAACAATCAGCTATTTCTATAGAAATTAAACAGAAATTTCTGAACTATATAAAATAACACTTACAAAACATATACGTATAAAATTCCGTTATATTTAAATTATTGATATAATGCCACAGTAGGAATGAACTATTTAAAGCATGAGGTCAAGCGTGAGAATTCGGAACGATATCATTTTAAATTATGCTTTATTTTCCGGCGAAGTGTCTCCTATCCTTAGGATGGATGATCTGTGTGACATGGCTGTTGGGTCCGAGTCTATGGTGGAAAATTCTTGGACAGTGTTCGTAGGTTAATGTTGGGGCGGGATCATTCCCGTCGCTCTTTTATTATTCTCCTTCTAGCCAGGTTATTTTCTTCAATTCTCTCCTCAAAGTCCATGGTGCCACTATGTGCTGCACCTCCTTGTCTTGTCCCTGTTAAACTGCATCCCAAAAGTTCCATAGGCAGAATTATGTGAATCTGCTAATGACTGCAGGTCGTCTGCCATCTGATCTGGGGTGGCATTGTCGCGATCATACTGCAGTTCTCGCACTGCACACAAGTTTTTCTTTGTTCTGGCGGGGAGTCAAGCGGGTTGTCAACACCCTCGTCCATACGGAATCGTAGGGAAATCGAGGTTGTTTCTAGGAAAATCTAACTGAGCGTTGCTTCCATGTAGAGCAAGAAGCACGTAAGACCCAGCATACAACACTAGTTCAGGATACCGTAGATGGGGAATGGGCCTGAGAGAGAGTTCCAATGGCAGACTTTCCGAATCATTCTGTCATAAAGAGCACGCACCAGTTTGGCAAAGTCTGGTGGACAATCATATTTTGCCAAGAAACCCTATATGGGAAATCATAGTATTTATAGGCTGTTGTTGTTCTAGACTCTTCTTTTGTAGTTGTAACACAGAAAAAATGATCATATCTTTAGTCTTGCGGGAGTGTCGAAAGTCGCACTGAGATTCTGTAAGGACGTCTTCTGCGCAGATGAGGAGGCGGTTAAGGAGAATCTGGTCGCAAATCTTATTAGCGCTGCTTAGATGTGGTATACACCGATACTTGTTGCAGTTCTCCCTGCCCCCTTCTTAATGATGTTAGCATCGCAGATGTAAGACTTGGTTTCCCATATTTTCACTATGAGGAGCATGAAGTAGTTCCTCAGCTTGAGAACACCATGTGTGAGGAGTTCCAGCGGGATGTTATCTATTTCTTGGGCTTTACCAGGCTTCATGCACTTCATGACTTTTTTGAAGTCCTGGGGGTTGATGGTCGTACTATCCAGTGACCGCCCGGATTCTGCGGGGTCAGTCCCAGGAACTCATCTGGAGTGTTGGCGTGGTTGTTGAGAAGGTTCTCAAACTGAGACCTCCATCTATTTATACATACGCTATCTATGATGGTAATGACTCCATCCGCATTTTTGAGGCTGCCTACTGACGACCGTGTGAGACCGAATATCTTTTTTGTTGTTGAATGAAAGCTGCGTATGACACGTTTGTAAACGAACTTCTGCATTTCAGCAGCTTTTTGTCACCATATTTTCTTGGCTTAACGGATCCCTTCTCTGTTTATCTCCTCCAGCGAGCTTATGAGCACGTTTGTTAGCAACTGTAAGTTGGTTATCCAAAATCAAATGTGCTTTTTGTTTTCCTTCAATAAGAAGAGAGATGGTAGTGTCATTCTCATCGAAGCAATCCTGCAATATCTTGGTGGTGTAGCCCAATGTCTTCTCCACGGCATTGGCCATGACGTCTCTCAAGGTGGACTAATGGTGTTCCACCGGAGTTTGACACACAATGTCTGTGAGGTGCCGTTCGATAAGGGAGAAACTCGAGTCTTGGACTTCCGATTTGTTGGCTTTCTTGACTCTTCTCGGCTGCGACGTTATCTGACTGTGAATATATATATATATATATATATATATATATATATATATATATATATATATATATATATATATATATGAATTTGTTTGTGTGTATGTATGGACGTGTGCGTGACTGTCTCTACGAAGCCCCTACGCGTTTTTCGTCTGAGGTCTGAAAAAATGATTTATAAAATGTTTTTGACCTGGGATACACATTTAATTTTGTATTTAGTCGCTAATCAAATAAGATTGGAATAGATATGGAATTTGGCAAGCGTGATCCACCACACTTTTTTATTTTTCCACATGTACAAATATGCGTTTATATCTTTATAAGTCGGTTAACAAAAAAAAGGTTTTTGCTATTCTGTGGTTAGCTCGCATTAGAACAGATAAAGCGAGGTTACTCAATGTTTTAGTGCAGTTTCTAGTTAATTGAATCTAATTAAGTTTTTTAACTTTTTAAATCACTAGTAGTAAACAGAGCGCATATTAGTGTGCATGAAAATATCAGCATCGATCGAAGGATGGATAGCAAGCGAGTGTATTAGCAGCAGGATCAGCGTTCGAATGCGTATGCAAATGGGCAAGTTTGCTCGGGCTTGCGTCTGAAGAAAAAAAAAAGATAAAATACAGCACGTGGTCGGAAATAAATAAAGTCGACGCCGAAGGAGATAAACATGTAAAGTTAAGACAGGAATGGACTGGCTGCGGCCAGTGTGATATTAAAAGAAAGTGATGCAAGCACCCTGTTAGATATACATGTGGCAGCGAGAGTATTTTTAAGCGGACCTCAGGACAACGAGGAAAGGAAACTGTAATTAACATCTTGTGTTAAATAAATAATTAGAAAAATGATCCAGATTTTTATTTTTTTATATTTTGTTTGTTAGTTCTTCGAAGTTACATTATACATCTTTATTTGTGATGCTGTGACTCGGCCTTTAAAAAAAAACAATGAAATACAATGGATTAAAAAATGCAAATACACATTACCTCGGAAAAACAGTCACAAAAGAAAGGTGTAAAAACGCATTCATTAATAATAAACCAAAACGAGAGTGGAGAAGGTGAAAAAAATATTGCCCAAGTTCGGGAGTCAATTGTTTGATTTTTCTTCTTTCAATTTTTTTCTGGTCTTGACAATCATATGGACGGTGGTTTACAGCCAATGCCGTTTAACCCTAACCCGAACAACAAGATCCTAGTCTTACGTGTCGATTATTTATTATTAGACGTCATATTGTTTTATACTCATTTTAACTAACATAAAGCTTAGGCATAAACCGTTTGGACTTGAAAATCTGTTTTTATTTGTTTGTGTTTGGACTGTTTGAGTAGTATCTCAATTTAATTTTTCATAAATTACTAAATTTTTAAAATGTAAAACAATTTTGGCTAGAGGTTTTACAAGACTAGAATAAATGTGTAAAAATTATAACACGTGAAAAGTAAATATACGTTTTATAGTATCCACTTGGAAAATATAAATAAGTCCGATTTTCTTGCTATATAGTGTAGTAACTTTGCTCTAAGGTTATGGATCGTTTTAATTTTGTAATAATCTGTCATTGCGACCAGGGATTATTAAATATGAACACATTTTATTTTCCTTTTCTTATGAGATATTTCAAAAATAAAAAAAAATGAAGCTACCGTTATAGCAAGGACAAAGCTGAGCGAAGTATTAATATGTTTGCTTAATTTGCGAGGGTTTTAATTGTGGCTTCCGGTTTTGTTTGATAGTATTTTCCTACTTAGATTAAGATAAATATTAAACACTGAAATATCTCAATTTAAGTCGGTTAAATTTTTAATACATGATACGCAAGCAAAGTGCTCGGGTAGGGCAGTTGCCATGAATGAAAATAATTCTTTTAAGCTAAATCTCTTTACGAAAATGATACTTAGCAGCTTGCATTGCAACTGTGGTAGAATGATACGTGCCCAATAAACATTTGGGGTAATCATAGTCCTCGGTTATAGAGATGGATAATGTAAACAGCGAAGATATTTTTCTGTGGACGACCCTAAAGTTGTCGAGAAAATTCAGACAACGGATCAAATTTCTAGAGTATGCAACGTGACTCAGAAAAGGACAAAACGTTGTCGGGAAGAAAACAAAGTCGACGCCAAAGAGGTGGAAGTGTAAAGTGAAGGCGACCGGCGTACACTCGAAGGAAATGTTTAGAGAAACATGTGGCATCGAGACACTTCTTTTCAGTCGGCGTGGAGATGGTGAGATAGAAAAACGGTTGAACGACGACTTGTGTTAAAAGGGGGAAAAACCGACCCGGATTTTTATATTTATATTTTATTTGTTTGACCCTGCGATGTTATATTGCATATGTATTAGGGCCAATAATATAATCACAAGACAATTATCTACATATAAATAATACATTCGAATCCTGGATTAAAATATAATACTTGAGCGGATTTTGCATATCTATAATATAAAGCTGAATGTTTGTGTGTGTATGTGTGTGTGTCTGCTCACGAATACGTTCCTATATGGTTGACTATTTTAAAAAAACTGATTCCATATAATGATAGAAGATGTATTGAGACACAGCGATTGGTATGTTTGATCTGGCAGAACAGTGGTTCATTAAAATTGTGGGGTCTGCGTTCGCGCCTGGTCAACAAAGTATGGAAATAAAAATTAAAAAAATTAAAAAAAGAACGTTTAAAAGTGTTTTGGATATAGATGTACATAAGAATATTTGATAAGTATGTTTTAACTTAAATAGGTATAAGTATAATTAAATTGTGGGGTCTGCGTAAGCTCCTAGACCCCATAAAATGAAAATAGGCACACACTTTAATACAGACTTTTCATATCTATCTGTGTAAGTATAATTTGATAATTATGTTTCTGTTTGAAGAAATATGGTATAATAAAATAATGGGGTGTTCGTTCGCACCTGACCTCCATAAAATGGAAATATGTCAGAAACGTTAACAAGGTATTTTTAATATAGATCACAGCATATTGTTATAAGAGTTTAGTCTGAACAGGTATGGTATGATAAATTATGGGGTTTATCTATGTTATTTTTACTTTCATCATATGTTGCTTTGGTTTCGATACCTCCAAATTGAACCCAAATTTACAGCCCTTCCTTTTCATAACCTATCATACTTTCATAAATCAGAGTCCATTTTCTGTAGGCTGTTTTATCAACTCAGTCAAGGACGGGTTCTTTTGCTAGTATATATATATTTCTGTAACAATATATTTTCTTATGATATATAGCAATCCTTATTTAAGAAGTTGAATGTAATTACAGAGCAATATAATGAATAAATGACAAAAAGCTATATTCCAAAATTCATGATGTTTGCCATTTATTTATTCCTTTAAATTATAATTGACGAATTAAAGGCATGATAGATTTACTGATTGATATAATAATTAAGTAATTGGTTTTGCGTTACGAAACATATATTGTCAATAATTCTAAATATCAACTGATTTTTATGAATAAATAATAAGATGTCCAATCTAAGTAATTTTGGAATATATTTTTGTCATGTTTTCCCTATATATATATATATATATATATATATATATATATATATATATATATATATATATATATGTGTGTGTGAACAAATGATTAATAAAACATGTTAAAAGACACCTTACAAAAGAGTAAAAAACATATTTAATTTTAAAAAAGGAAGCGCACGATAAGTTGATAGTCCTTAATCCGCGGAGTTTCGGAGAAATACTCCCGTTCTCATCAGAGGGCAGGAATTAGCAAAATGCGGGATCGGATTTTGTATATAAAAGCATTTAATGAAACTACAAGTAAGTTACAGATCTTACTTGGTTAAAAAAAAGGTGAGGTAAGGGGAATAGGAGGTAGAAGAAAAATGATAGAAAGATTTCACATGAATGGATAGTTCGGTGAAGGGTAAAAAATCCAAGAATGGTAAAATCGAAAACGGTCGAATTTAAATTTTCCAATCCAATGGGTAAATTCCAAATGGTCCAAAATGACCCGAAAGGCAGAGTTCCTTGGAAAAAATCGCAAATGGAATGAATTCCAAATCATTAAAAGAAAAAGCACTGCAGAGAATATTTAAAACACGTCTTTATGTGTATATATATATATATATATATATATATATATATGCATGTATATATATATGTGTGTGTATACATATTTATATATTGGTGTGCGTACGTGTGCGCGTGTTTGTGTAAAACTAAATTATTAGATAACCGTATACCATGCGCTCGAAATGTTTATGAGAAATACAAAATGTGTGCATTATCTTTTTGAAGATTTCATTTCATGCATATCGTGTCTCATCAACAGTAAAAACAATTTAGCCAGCCTTATAATTGAAGCATCGCATCCTTAAACATGCGCGTGTATATTAGTCTTTTACATTTAATGGCCGTATCGGCGGGGCATAAGAATACGCCGATTGCCCGCCTGCAGAGGGTAAAAGTCCCTCAATGGGGGTCCTGGATATGACCCTAAACTATATCCAATGGTGAGGCCAAAGCGTGTGGGCTTTACGGAGTGTGGAGCCACCCTTTAATTACCATTGCTCCCAGGTCCACTCTGACCCCGGATGGTAGTACCTGTTGGGGTTACAACTATGGGTTAAATAGAAAACAAAAAATATATTCTATTAAAACTTTTCTTCAAAATCTTTGGATTCGGCATTAAATAACCCGAAAAGGGTCAATATGCCGTAAAACAAAAACAACCAACCAACCAATTTTTTACATTTAATTCGCAAGTAACATGAACCTTGGCCTGTCGCATCTTAGTTTATCGGCGTACATGTTCTTTCAAACTTTAATCCGAGAGCCGATGTTGCATGCGTTATCGAAGTTTTGCAAGGTGAACCTTAGTGTACAACCATTATAACGAAAAGCAATCAATGCAATTAAAACATCTGTCCTTACAGAATAAATATTAATACAAAATATTCTTGCTACAGAACAAAGTGTCGAAAGTATTCTTATGAGAATTTTTAGCTTGCATTATTTTGATTATAAGAAATGCGCTTTATATACCGGGTGTTACATTCACGACAGGCGGTCTCGTCAAACATTCATCGAGCGGACATTGTTGAAGTCGTGAAATTTCATAACGATTAAAGAATTTTAATTAAATCTTGAACGGAGGAATTCATTAAATATACCCTGCTGAACTGTTTTGTTTACGTCAGTCATTATTCAGACTAAGGACTCAGTTATTTGTAATTGTATTATTAATATGACATGTACTGAGGATTTTATCACCCCTTCTGGAAGACAATTACATGGATCTGAATATTATTTAGCTATTTACTTTTTAAGCCACGGATCATAAAAAAAATAAGTCACAATATTAGAAGCGTTACAGACATCCTTTTTTTACATGTGTTCATGCTGTTGTAAGCTGGAGCAATGCAGATAGATGTGCTATGCCACATCTTATAAAATTATTATACGTTTACATGCAATGTGTGATTTGGGAATACCGGATTCTCTATGTGCTCTCCGCTTATCTCGGCAATGTTTCCAGCTGACTAGCATTTCTACTGTCATTGGAGTCAGAAAATGCCGACTCAGAGAAGGTGGTTGGGGATTTTGTTAGACTAGTTTCACAATTACACGCGTAGCCCATCTTAACAATTCTCTTTTGAAACAGAACGGAGAAAATTATTATTGGTCCCTAACGATGCTGTTCTACTGATCTAAATTTAATGTATTGGAAAATTGGGCATAGGGATTAACGTTAAACTGAAGAAGATAAATGCAATCAAAAAAATAATCTGCATCTTAAATGTTATGTTACATTGGTCTCGTTTTTTTACTTATCCCCAAATAAAGATCGTTTTCACTAAATATGAACAACACAAAAATAAGAATGTTTTTCAATACAGCGAATAATATACTTAACCAAAAGCTACTATCGTTAATAATCTATAAATGATGTCAATGTATTGCTTCCCGTATTGCAGGCAGCGAGATTTTATAAAAATTAGTGTAAGTAAAACACAATAAATTGCATGTAGAAGGTCGACACTCCCTTTTGTGTCAGTTCATTTATATGTACCGATAACTCCTCAGAAAAAAAATGGGTCAGAAACGCAACGTTTGTTCTTTTTTAACTTCAATTCCACCTAACAACTTCTTCGACTTGCGAACGATAAACCAAGTTTGCAGTAGGTTTTCATACATTTCTAGTTGTAAAAAAATATGACAACGGATACATTTTTACAACGAACATGTAACAAAAGAGACGCATAACAGTTTTCTGGGGTTGTAACTCGGAGAAACATACCCTGGCCCATCCGCACTCGTATGTTACGTATCCTCGGGAACAGTTGCAAAGAAGGTTCAGTTCCATTGGATCAACCAATCTCGGATTGTCTTTTCTGTAATTTTTTATTTCCGAGGTGTCCCCATTGGAAAGCTACCGCTGGTGCTAGACTAATCAATTCTGATCGTCTTTTACTGGGAACCATCACCGACTGACTCGATACACTTTCTCGGACTCACGATCTTTGAGCCCCAAAGCTTAACTCTATATTACATCAATTTTATTCCTATAACATCACCTATCACGCCCGCAAATATATGAATACAGTTTCAAGTTGTTAAACAGTTGGCTTGATCCTTAATTTTCGAATTGCTTACTGAATTGTTTTGCTTGCCACAACTCCAACTATAAACAATATAACATTACTTCTATTCCAATAACAATAACAGCCAACTTTCAACACTCTTAAAATATAATTTACGAAATAAAATGTTTGAATTAATAATAATCATCGATTATCATGAATTCATGAATTAATAATAATCTTCGATTATTGTTGCTGTCTTTCCTGGTAGCCATCAATCTATCATGTATTTTTAAGTTGTTTTTTTTTTTAACTATACTATACTTATTTAATTTCCGTCGATTTGACTCATTGGTAAAATAGTCTCACTCAGTTTGTCGTGTTGCAATCGCATTGTAATACAGCATCATTTTCCAGTATTCCCTTTCAAAAAAAGAAAAAGGGAAATATTATATATGTGGAATTCCCTTCCTGCTAACTCATGCCCTTCAACCTATAACACGATTGTTTTGGAAACTTTACCAAAAGCTAGTATCGTTAATAATCTACAAATGATTTCTATTTATTGACTCCTATATTGCAGGAAGCCAGTTTTCCTAATACGCACATCCTTACTTTTCTATTATCATAATTATTCATGTCAGCTACGTGCAATGAGTTATTTCATGTATTTTTTACGAGATTTCTATTATACATACACACACACACACACACACATATATATATATATATATATATATATATATATATATGCATATATATATATATATCAGGTTTACAGGATTGTTACCTTTAAAATTATGATGGTAATATATTGGCCCAAACAAAGATTTACTGATCGAAATAAGAACAATCACCTTCAACTCATTTAAAGAAAGCAAAACAAGTGTCGAAATGCTTGAAAATATGGTACTCGGTTGGTGAGACGTCTGAAGAATATGGGGGATGAGGCAGAATATCCTAGCCTTATTCGTTTCACTTTGTAAGGATCGGTTTAGTAAAGAATTCCCTGGAATTATCATAGAAAAGAACTGGCGCTTTTATGCTGACTAATGATATGTGTTGTTGTGAAGTTTCTCGTGAATTTCATCTATCATGTATTCTTCAAGTCTGATTATTCAGACATTTTTAATTCTTGGATGTGATTCTTCTATTAATTGAGCTGGTTTAATGCAAAGCTGAAAGCGCAAATGAAATTATGTAAGGATCTTACGTTGCAATTTATTGAGTTAGTTTAACTAATTACACTATAATTTATATAATACTACTGACAATATTATTGACAGTACTTTTCCGACCTAATTGTTTTTTCTGACAATCAAAACCTGCAATAGATGAGACCGCTCGAAGGCTAGAAGTCAGCATGCCTTCCTTTTTGTGCAACTTTGGTTAGGGAACGCATAATAGAGATTCATCTGCGTTTAACCACTGAGTTGAGCATCGCAGGTGTTCGTAAAGAATCATCGCAAACCACAATGTGGTCGAGAAACAGGTTGTTTTTGTGTTGTGAAAAAAGGAAAAATGAAACTAAATAACAGCGTTTCTTTTCGTTGTCGTTTAATTCGTGAGCCAATATCTATCAGGATTATAGTCTTTTCAATCTCTCCCAAATGGTTGGAAATCGTCGTATACGTTACATCTAATATAGAAGAAAGTTCTCGAACAATAGTGCATGAATTGGCTTCGACTAATGTTTGTAACTGATCATTGTCCACACCTGCTCGTCGATCACTGCGCTAATACTTTTCAAGACTCTCGTCGCCGCAACGAAATCTTTTTAACCATTATTGTGTTGTGCGTTCGTTGCCGATTCTTAAGAATATTTCTTTCTTTGTATCGCGAGTTGTTTCAGCGGCATTTTGGCCTGGCTTGAATTAGAATGAGAAACTTGTACGAATTTGCTTGTTTTCCAGTTTTTATTAAACGAATTAAAATACAAATTGGTTTAAAACATTTGATAGAGCGATAAACGACTTTAAAAAAATAAACAATTGAAAGTATTAAATCGAAACTTTTTTTAAAAATACGTCATTTGAAACCCAAATGTTGAATTCTACAATTCTTTTACACGTCATATATATATATATATATATATATATATATATATATATATATATATATATATATATATATATATATATATATATATATACATATATATATGTATGTATATATATATATATATATATATATATATATATATATATACTAGACTATCACACGTATATATATTAGACTATATATATATATATATATATATATATATATATATACTAGACTATCAGTGACCCGTTGAGTCAGTATGTTATATTAGCTATGGACTTAATGTATGAGCGTGACACTTTTGACTTAAAGAAAATAGTTATTGTGATATAACAGAAACGTTTCTATGAAAGTATAAAAAAAAATATATATTTCTATGAGGCGTTCTCTTTATAATTCTTTATTTTTGAACAAACAAACTTACAGCCATTGCATTATAAGTGGTTTGCCATACATAGAGGTAAATGTGCACTGAACATATACCGTAATACTTCAAGTGTAATTAAAATTTGGATGATTTTTTTTAAATGAAATTGTTAGTTGAAAGTACAGAATAGTAAAAAACGCTCCCCCCATGTAAAGAAGTGCTTTTAAAATAGAACATGGACATAAAATATTACGTTTTTCATTTATTTTAAACAGATTCATTACCCATTGGGTCAAGTATTTAATTTATGTTAATATTAAGGTTAATAAAACAAATTAAGACAATGCGGAAATGAACGGTGTAAAAAAAGTAGAAAGTATTAACAATTGTATATTTTAATAATTTAAAAAAAAACTGAAAACGTAAACAGTAACACAACACGTTTTATTGTGTGGATTATTCGGTAAAAACATTTTCTCTGTTATTTATCTATATTGGTAAGTGAAGAAGAAAATGTAGGGATGGATTTAAGAAAGGTGTATGAAAAAATGGAGAATACATTTAATAAAATGGAAGAGCATGGGTAAATCACCGTTGTAAAATGTACTTTTTTTGTCAAAGTTGATTTATTTGTAAGAAAATTGCGACAGTATAGTTGTAATACAGAATAGTTGCAAAACATTCCCATCCTTCCCATGTTAAATAATAATTTCTAAGCAATAACGCTAATATTCAGTTCGCAAGAAAAATTCTGCAAAAATAGCAATTTGTGTTTATTTGTTTACGCTTGTATGGGATTATGTTTATGTACACGTGGGCACCCGGAAGTCGTTAACTGGGTGTGTGGTTACAAAACTCATCTCAAGGTCATTTGAGTTATATATATATATATATATATATATATATATATATATATATATACATATACATATATATATATACATATAAAATATGTATATATATATATATATATATATATTAGCATGTGAATACCAGTTTACAGACGAGTGTTTGAGGCGCATTGCCCACTCTAGGTCTTTATTTTTATATTTCGACGTATATAAGAATAAAAACATTTAATAATAAAATGAGATTTCATTCTGTCGTATGACAGACTGAAGAACTACCGCTCATACTTACTTTAACGAATGATAGATTGAACACATACCCGATATATATATATATATATATATATATATATATATATATATATATATATAATGCTTTCTTCAGAACATGTTTATATTTCTTTGATTTTAATTTACATGGATATTTCATGACATCCTTACATGATAACGCTTATGTAAAAAAAAAGTAAAACGAAAAACAAACAAAAACAAACAAAAAAACACTGACAAATCATTCCGGAAAAAATAATATCTAATCTCCATATATGTTCATCTCATAATTTTACTTCTTAGGAGTAAGACAGAATCAATAAAGACTCAATAACCTAGATATATCAAAGATAAGGCAAATCATGTGTTTGTTGTATACGATTATTCAATGGAGAATGTAAATGAAACAGTGTATGATAATTCTTAATAATCAAAAGAGATAAAACGCGTTAAAAGTATTCTGCAGATATTTTTATGACTTAAAATTTGGAAAGTAGAAATGATTTTTCTTTATACACGTGAACATCTATTCATCCCCTCCATAAACGAAACTGTTACATCACGACGAGGCTTTATATGTATTTGAAAAACAGCATGCTACTGTTACTTCTTTATTCTTAGTGATCAATTTATATAACAATAAGATGATTTACTCTTAGTTTTACGGAATATAAACCGCTTTCGGGTCATTTTCTGCTGACTTATATTGCATTACTAAATAGATATCTGCTTAGGTTTATATTGTCGAATGTTTATTTCCTTAAGTTGTATTTTTTTTCGGCATCTCAACATGTTCAAGGTTTTGACTGCACAATTCGATCATTTCAATACATGTTTGTGCGTTATATGTTTTTCTTTGGTTGAGATATTTCTTCCTGGTGTTAGGCATGGTTGTTTAACTTCGCAGCTCTGGAATAAAGAAAATAGAAAAAAAATAAAATCATTATATATCAGGAATCCGTCATCTTCACTGGAAAAAATGAATCAAAGACAAATATACAAAAACACTTATATATATCAACGTTAACATTATAGAATTCCTCCTGTTACTTAAAGTCTGCTAGACAAGACATATATGCAGTGAACTGAAGTAGACTGCTAATAATGGCCAGTATATGGGCGCGTAGATAAACAGCACTATTGTTTTTTACATTAAAAGGTATACATGATATCAAATAAATCCAACACAGATAAGAAATAGATTTTCAAGACCAAAAGTTGCCAAAATTAAACTGTTAGATATTTCAATATATAAATATCTTAAAAGTAAATAATGTAGATTGTAATTAATTAAACTAAATAATTTGTAACGTCAGATCCTTACGTAATTTCATTTGAGCTCTGAGTTTTCCTTTAAATCAGCTCCATTCATAGAAGAATCACATCTAAGAATGTAAAATTACTGAATAATCAGATTTTATCTTAAGTTTCGTCCGGCTTGAGTACATTTTTTAAAATTATTTTCTCATAAAACAATATTGAATTGCCATACTCAAAAAAAACCCAAAATAACAAAAACAACGCTTTCATCCGGAAACTTTTGGTTTTGATTTTAGTTGTCATAGTCTACTTCAAATAATCTCCCAATTTTCTAAACAAACATATTGTTACGATTGGCAGTAACAGCAATCCTTTTTCCTTCTTTTTCTTTCTTTTCTTATTTTATATTAAATTAACACATGCATAATTTTTACTTATTTTTCAACATCAACACTTTTTTTCACGAACATATTTTTAGAGCCGATTACATCATATCAGCCGTTTCTCAATTAAATACATTTTCCCGTCGTGTGCGTGTGTATGTTATCACTTTTTTCTAAACAGTTAATTAGTAAAGAACTGACAATTCTCTATTTTATGTGCGCGTATGTGTGTTTCAGTATTTTTTCCTTTTTTCTTACATTTCAGTTTAACATAGAAATACTGTTCTTTCGTCTATTCGATATAGTGTTACTCTTATTCTGTTTGTGTATGTGGATTTTTATCTCTTTCCCTCAGGTTTTCTAAGGTTCCGACCATATTATTCTCATAGAAAGTTATTGGATTGCAATACATGAGAAAAATTCATCCCTGTATTCTAATATTTTTAGTTGTCCCAGCTGTGATGAATCGCTAAATGGATATTTCTAATTTGCAAACACAAAGTTGGCTGTTCCCTTATAGCGACCATCTTTTTTTTCATTTTAATTAAACCTATCAAATGTACAAATACAGTATACGTATGTTGTAGAATAAAATTAGTTTTTTTTTATATGAATCCCCTAACAATGCGCTTTTAATTTATAGCTTGAATAGCAGAAAAGAGAGAGAGAGAGAGAGAGAGAGAGAGAGAGAAGGATAAATACTTATATAATTACGGTGACGTACATGAAATTCAGGACAAATTTCTATAAACATTCCCTCAAAACCAGGATATAACTGATGAGAAAGTGTATGTTTAAGGTACATATATCAATAGATACTTTTAGCTGTAAGAATTTAACTTATAAATTAAGATATATAGCACAAGGAACAGAAGACATACCCAATACATGTAGTTTTAAATGCATGCGTGAAATCAATGAATTCCTAAAAAAAATTGCAGCAGCAAATATGCAAACAAATTTATGTTCATATATATCTAAACGTATAGGTTTTAGGGGTGAAATAGTGCTAAAAACTGAAGCCTGAAATGTGATCAGCCAGACGAAGGACGGACATCACCACTCGTCGAGTTTCGAGTTTGAACGTAAAAACTCATACAGATCTCAAAGTATTGTAGAATAAAATATCGCCTGCGCAAGAGGATCGAGGCTCTCATGCAAAGCATATTCACGTGCAGATGGCAAACACAAGACCAACTTCACTAGTCGTTATTCATAACGTTGACACTGCCGCCGACGTCGCTAGCTGCGACGGCAACATCGACAACACTTCACCATCATTCTGTTCCTGCCATGAAGCCAGATGAAGTCTCATTATCTTCAGGGAAACCTGGACACGACCAATGCTTGTCTCCCGCATTTCTTTCTCGGTGATTCGCAGATTGACTTTCAAGGAAGCCGTACAGAGTTTTCGCCAATGCTTGGATTAAGCATTCTGGGAGCGGGGAAACTGCGACATTAAGTTTAGCGAAGAAACCTTTGAAAGCAAAACTGCAGATGGAAATAATGAAAAGAAAGAAACGAAATGGTGGGATATGGGGTGCACAGTAGAATGAAAGAGAGATGAGATTAAAATTGGAAAAGACGCAATACCCAAGACGGAGAATATGCGAGGGAAATAAGAAAGAAGGCGTCTTAAGATACGTCTATTTAAAATACGCGTATAACGATGTAGATTTTCAAATTTCCAAATATACGTTCCGAAACACAAGAAAATCACAAGTATGTTTTTTGGTATCACAACACTCTCTTATAAATCATAATACTTTTCGTATGACAAATTTTTCTCTTACTTTGTATATATATATATATATATGCATATATATACATATATATACATCTATATATATCTATATATATATAAAAATGTAAAGTTGGTTCGTTCTAAACGAATAAAACCATATTCCTACGTTACCAATTTATTTGAAATTTTCAGGCAACCCATTTTTAGAGTCGAGGGATGGTTTTATGTTATTAAAATAAATTTACCTCGCGAAGTATTAAAATTAAAATATTAAATAAAATAAATATATTTTTTAACCGTTTCTGCGAATCTGTTCTGTTGATAAAACTGAACTTCCGGTTCGATTCATTTCACAACCACGGATTGACGAAAGATTTCATTTTCTGTTAACTCGATAAGTAAAAAAAAAACAAAAACACTTACTGATGCAGAGAGTGATTCGTGCTGAAATAATTATGTTATTATTTAAAAAGCCATTCTTTACATGGGGAAGGGAGGGTTTTTTCTACCTATTCTGTACTTTAACCTTACAATTGAATAAAAACATATCATAAAACTTTAATTAAACGTGGAAAACGATTTAAAAAAAAATAGCGCGGATCACTCTCTGCATTAGCACAGAAAAAATAAATAAAAATAAAAAATAATCCCATATTTTAAAAATTTAAATTCATTTATGTATTTACCAATTTTTTAATTTTATTTATGTTAAGGCTTATCACTCATGAAACGTTACGTTTTAATTGTTTAGTTTATTTTCACGGCATTGCTAACATAAAAGAGTTTGTTTTAACTTTTTCTAAACTGTCATTTTTACGACATGCCTCAACGTATTATAACCACCCTAACCCCCCCATGTTAAAAAACACAAAACAAAAAAAAACGCCCTTCCATAAACCTCGGAAGTCGTTCTTAATATGGGGAGGTTGAGGGTGTCCATTCCGAAAGTTTTAACATGGGGAAGTTAGAGTGTTTATAATATGCTGGGGCGAGTCGTAAAATTAACGAACTTGCTATCTATTATTTATTGCAAAAATTGCTTTAAATTTATTTATTTGACAAAAAAATTACATTTTGGTACTCCTTGGGCGTTGAGTTCCATGGCGACCAGAAGAAAAAAATAATAGTGTCTCCCTTAGTCTCCCACCCCACCCCGCACGTAACGTATTTTCTTTACTGACGTTGCCGTAACTAAACGATTAATTCTCACATTTACAAACATTTATTTATTTATTTATTTTGAAAAAAGTTTTACTTTTTATGAATATTAAAATAAAAATGGGTACTCATGCAGAGAGTGATCCATGCTGAAATAATAACGTTATTATTTAAAAAGCCATTCTTAACATGGGGAGGGGAAGGTGTTTTGTACCTATTCTGTACTTTAACCTTGCAATTGAATAAAAAAACACGATTTAAAAAAATAGCGCGGATCACTCTCTGCATTAGCACCGAAAAATGTTACTAAACATTTATTAATAATTTCTCACTTTTACAAACATTTGATTTTAAATTTCTTTTTAAATGACGACTTTTATCGACTTTTTTTTTAAATATCCCCCACCCCCCAAATGGTGTTTATTCCGAAATCCGTTGTTAACATGGAGAGGTTGAGGGTGTTTACTCTGAAAGCCGTTCTTAACATTTGTGGAGGTGGACCTAATGTAAAAAAATAAATAAATAAATAAATTTAAAAAAAACTAAATCATTTACTGATAACTTCTCACTTTTACAAATATTTTTTTTAATTTACATACGCGGATGAACAAATTGTTAAATAGTGCGAACACAAAACGTTTTTGTAATAAACTTCGGGATAATTTTTTGGGTAAATATTTACATTTAGGTACACCTCCACAATTTTCTTTTTTAAATGACGACTTTTATTTATAAATAAATTTACTTCTCCGCAGCTTTTATTGATAAATAAATCTACTTCCCTCACGGGCACTGAACCCCTCCTTTTTTTAAAAATATCATTTTCGGGTGGGTATGCTGACAACAAATATCAGTTAAATTTTGCAAATAGCACCCCCTCCAAAAGTGATGTTTATTCCGGAAGCCGTTCTTAAGATGAGGAGGTTTGGGGGGGGTGATTATAAGTTGGACCTAATCTAAAAAAAAAAAAAAAAAGTTTTTTTATGCGCACATAAGCAACTATATTTTTATTGGCTTTTTTTTTTACTTTTTCATTTAAAAATGGGTAAATTTCAATGAATAGAATAATAAATCATTTATCATTAATATGTGTTTTTGGTTTTGTGTTGAATTAAACTTTTTTTTTCATTACAACAATAATGAACCAATTTAAATCTTCCGGCATGCGTTTAAGGGTCACGAAATTACCAATAAATCGTTTAGTTACTAAGCCAACGTCAGTAAATAAAAAAAAATGTTACGTGCGCATGCATTAGCCTTGACTGGCGGGGGGCTAAGGGAGCGACCATTAAATAATTATGCTGGTCGCCATGGAACTCAACGCCCAAGGAGTACCTAAAGTGGCACTTATGCACTTATGTTATCGTGCTATTTTTTAAAATATTATTTTCCTGTTAAATTCAAATTTTACAATATGTTTTTCTTTTATTAATTTGTTAAGTGAAAGTACAGATAACCCGGTCGGTTTCTAATGCGAGGAAAATCTAGACCCCCCCCAAAAAAAAAACGGTACTCTGGATAATAACAAAATATTAAAATTGCCTCAGTCTCGAAAGATTTCTTCTCTACTGAACGAGGAAAAAAACGGTGAAGTGTAGTTCACCTTCTGTTTCTCTCCCCCTCTCTCTTCCTCTCTTAATATCTCTCTCTATCCATCTCTCCCTTTCCCTCTCTCAATCTATCTTTCTCTCTATATCACCCTCTCCATCTCTCTTTGAGCTCCTTTCTCTCTCTAACTCCCTCTATCTCTCTCCTTTCCTCTGTCTCATCCCTCTCTGTTTCTAACTCTCTCCCTCTCTCTGTTTATCTCGCTATCTCGTTCTCTTTCTCTATTTTCCTCTCACTGTCTCTTTTCTATCTATATATCTTCCTCTCTATCTGTCCATATCTAATCCCTCGTCCTATTTTAGTCTCCTACATTAATTACAGTTAATAAGGCATTGTCAAAACATGGATAAATCCTATTTTAGTCACCTAATTTACTGACTGTGAAAATAGAAGTAATTTAAATTTAGTATATAGGTTATTCAGACACGTGGGAAAATTTTAAATCCCTTTCCCTCTAGAAACATGGTTGCTAAAGGCTCAAAATGTATACATTGGTACTTACCCTGTAAGTACCAATGTATACATTTTGAGCCTTTTATCGGATATTTATCTGTTAGTCAAATCATTTACGACTGCGTCTAACCAATATCATTTCCATGACCGCTTTCTCATGTTAAAAAGTTAGGGATGAAAGCATTTTTTATAAGACGTCGAAACCTAATTGAATTGTTATTGTACTTGACTGTCTTTAGGTTTTTGTTTCCACCTCATCTCAATTATTCTTTTTACTTTAAGAAGCGAAATGTTCAGATATAACATAACACTCGCATGCATGCCCATCTTTCAGTTACTTTTAAATTTTCTTTAAAATAATTAGACTTACGTTTTTTGGTACGGGTATTTCTGTTTATTATTAAACTGTTTACTAAAATACCTTACCATATCACATTTACACACATATTAAGTATGACTTTCTTAATGATTTGCAGTGTGTGTCTATTTATTTATTTTGTTTTTTTTTGTAAATTTAATACCAATATTTTATTGTTTCATCTCTGGTTGTAACTTGCAAAGAAACCCACCCACCCACACACACACACACACTCACTCACACACACACGTTCTCAGAAAAAAAGGCCAAAATAGGAAAAATTAAAAAAAAATCCGGTTCATACATTTTCTTAAAAATCTCAAGAAACCTTCTTTATACATTTCCAACTGAAATATCCAAAAACCATTCAGGGCTCTTTATCAAAGTTTTAAAATTGAAAACAATTTTGTCAGACAGAAATAAATGTTTGAAGCTAAATTATTCAGGAAAAAAAAAGGTAAAAAAAGACACAGCTAAATGCCAGGCCACACTTCAGAAAAAAAAAAGAAAAATATAAAAAGGCTAAATTGACATTTTTTTATTGTTAATGCTACGTTCATGAAGTAGAATTTACCATATTGAAGGTAATAATTGCAAGCTTTATTCAAGATATTTACTCCAAGCTATATTGAAGATGTTCTCTCGCAAATAAATTTAATATTATTTTCCTAATTCAAAACAATAATTAATCGATCATTCCCTCGCATATTTACTTTGATTCGACTGTAGTTTCAAAAAAGTATCTTACGACCGGGCAACATCTGGCAGCCTGCTAATATAGATATTATTATATAATTATAGAATTAGGCATGCTAGTACTCCACTTATATGGTTTTATCCATAGAATGACTTAAATTTTGCACGTTGAAATTAGTGTTGAATTGAAATGGGTCAAGTTAGTTATAAGTCTAATAAATTCCATAAAGTATTTAAAAGTCTAACAAGATCTTTGCTTCAAAAATAGACAAAAATGATTAAATATAACTCTACTCACACAAATTTAACAACATAAAAAAGCAACCATAATAATCGGTTTATTCTTACGTGCATTCAAAAATTGTAGTCCACAATATCTTGGAAAAGATTTCAAATATCTCATAGAAACGTTTAAACCATTGCAATATCTCACTTACATATTATTAAATGTACAAGAAAACCAGAAAAATATCAGGCGGATCAGTAAGCAAAATTATATACAACAGACACATCGCTAATAAATAGCCATCTTCTTTTACCCCAAACTCAAATAATACAATAATTTTAAACACTGTAAACAACTGTTAATTTCAATAATAAGCACATCACAAATTATAAAACAAAAATAAATAAAAGCAAAAAAAAAAACATATCAAAACAAACCCATACGCAATACAGGAATGATTACTTTCTCATGATCTAATTGCCATATTCATGTTTGTGTTTGAGGCTTTTGTATAAATATTAATCTTTAGCAATAATGCAGCATTGCGACTTCCATTCGGTGAATATTCTATCATGTGTTTAATGTTGCCTGCCAATATGACATTCCTAAGCGCTTAATTCGCTACAGTATGGTGTTAAATTCCGAGGTGTTTAAGCAGAACGCTATTTTAAGAAATCAAGAGTAGTTATTCACTGCATTCGAGTCTCCGGATCAGCAGTATATGCCACCTCTTTATAATTATTAAGATGTCATTCTGCAGAATGTTTTTTGCATTATCTAATCGGTAAAATACCAATCGTTTTAATACAATTATGTCTGATTTGTTGAACTTTGAATACAAGTAGAACAAAAAAAGAAAATTCGCAAACTTGTCTAATTACAATCCAAGTTAGACAGAAATGCTGCTGAAACAGCTCGCCATATCAACAAAGCGTTTGACGGATAATCCATTAATGTACTCTGAGCAGAATCGTGGTTTAAAAAATTTCCTGGCTACGACGAGAGTTTTGAAGATGATTAACATACTGGTCGGCATTGCATGTAACAACGATCAATTAAGAGCATTAGTCGAAGCCAATATATGAACAACTCTTCGAGAAATTACTTATAAATAAGACCTAAACTAGTCCGTCTTCCCTCATTTTCTAACATTTAAAAGAATCGGTAGTTTTCTTGTGTTTTATTTTTTCTTCTATTGACATTCAATCAGCTACGTCACCAGAACTGACGTGGCAAAGTCATTAGAGTTGAGAGTTGTTGTCACCAAAGTGTGCTGATGTGCTCCCAAAAAAGTTTGGAATCGAGGCTAGATTAACACAAAAAGTAGACATAGCAGACTCCTGAAACATTGAGGCATCGGAATTAAATTTATATTTATAAAATATGCCGTCGTTGTCCTGTGTTTCACAAAAAAGAAAAGTCAGGTATATCTCTATCATCTTATTTTATCAATATGGTTGGCATTCATCACAGCGTCCAGCAGCAGGAAAGCAAATGTCCATTCGACCAGAATGATATGAAGCATACTTATTCTTCCATATGTAATACACCGCTGTGTAACATTATTACTATTTTTTGTTAATATCAGTTTTTGTCACTGATAATTTAAGGTATTATAGGATCAATATTTATATCACAGATAGACAAACAAATGTACATACATATATGGAGTGTTTTATTTGTATATATATGTATTATGTTGTTACTGTTTTCATATTGTGTATTATTTATAACTTTGTCAGATTGATCTTGTTGAATAGAGAAATTAATTTGCCTTACTCGGAATCTGTGCGGAAACTTGAAAGGAATACTACATTTACGCCAGGCTATAGCATTATTTCGTTCTGTCAGTTTTGAAAAGGTATACGTCTTAAGCATTGTGTTATTATTATCTTGAAAACTTTGTAAATTCGACATAAAATTTTCCGAGGTCGTCCATATAAACCTGACAGAAGAGTTTTTACTGTGGCCGAGACTTTGTGAGAATATCACTCCAGATTAGAAAAAAAGTCCGAACAATATAAATGATACAAATTATCAATCATAAATTCTGAAATTTCTGAAAAAGTTATTGACAAAATAACTTTTAAAATAATTAAATTCCTGGGGCGTAAGTTAATAACAAAGAATATGCATGACTGTTTATTAATTTTATGATATGTTTTTGTCGATGGTAACAATCTTATGTAATTGGATTTTTTTACAGTGACTAGACTTATTTTGTATAGTATTTGCTGAGTTCATTGTCATTTTCCGTTTTTTTTTAATATTTCTTGTGTTATTCATTATCTATTTCTAATTTTGCCTATATTACTTTTCTTTTTATTCTATTTTGTAGTCACAGACTTAAACTTATATGTTGAATTATTTTTCTCTCTTATTCTACGTCATACTCTGATATATTTTCCTTTTCATCGTAATTGAAAGCTATTTACATTCTCCTCATTCCTAAAATGTTCGTTTCTTTCTAGTTATTTCTACATTTATTTGTCCACCTCTTCATTTCCCACCGTAGTTTATCAGTATGCCATACGTATCCTTAATTCTGTTTCTATTTTTACTAGATGAATTAGGCACACAAACAATTATCTAATTTCAGTACACATTAATTTTCTGTTACTTTTCAGCCATTTATATAAGCAATTTCACCTACATCATATCCTTTGCATTTTATTTGTATATTCTCGTGAGTTTTAACTTCATCTTCTTCAACTAAATATTCTTATTCCTCATCTTTTGTATTTTTCTTTGTTTTTTCTTCTTCCTTTACCTGACATTTCTCCTTTTCTCTCCTTGTCAAACTCTTTTACTCTACCACGCTAATCACTTTATCTTATTCTTCGACGCCATTATGTATATGCTCGTAAACCCCTTAATATTTTTTATGAATCTCATTACGCACTTGGACAATCCTTGATTTCAATATAATCTATCAAGATGCATAACTGTTCTATTATTTGTTCCGTCCTTCAGTTCCTACTCTTCTATATCACCATATAATATAAAAACAATTAGAAGATTGTCGTTGTGACAATTTTCGGCCATCTTGATTTCACAATCAGTAATAACAATAACAGATAAAAAGAAACAATGCAATTGATAAAGCAGACTATGTTCCGTTCTAAAAATATTGATAGCATTAATAATATGATTATTGATAATAAAATCAGCATAACAGAACCTTTGTACTTAAGTCACTGTTTATCTTGAAGATTATATCTTCGTCGATAAAAAAGGTACGTTTTTATCGTCCGCCTAAATGAATGGATCTATCGTTCATCCAACCATGCAAAATAAGTAGAGATGGGGTTTATGATTCGCTTACTCCATGTTAAGAGAACTTGTACATGGTCTGGTGCTTGACAAAATTGTCTCTCATTCTAGTTCGATCAGTGTTAAATGCATACTCAGCTAGCTCGGATTGATAAGCTCAGCGAATTTTATTAGTAATATATTCCTGATTATATTACTTTTGACTATTTTTTTTATCACTTTACGCTTCCGGATCTATAGCTGTATTTTTGTTCATATGAGACTGTACGATAATATACTGTAAAGGATTTTTCGCAAAACAAAATGATCTTTTATAAAATGAAATAAAATAGTATAAATATCGTCGCGTAGAGGTACATACTCTCGACTAAATCGGCGAATAGGATAAGGCCATCTTTTAATTTTAAGGTTAGGATGCCGAAAAGCCTCCTACTCAAACAGTTCCAGCTGTCTAACTTCTATACTTTAACATTTCTTCCATTTGCAATTTATTTAACTGTACCGACTTGAGACATTTAACATAATGTGAACATATCTATCGTCGCTCAACTACATACCGCCATGTTTTAGACACAATCAAAAATAGAGTCGCCCATGTCCAAATTGCAACATTTATTCTTTAAGGGGCTAATGTATGAAAATTACAACAACAAAAACATGTATATATGCAAGAAAAGATAGACCAGTAAAAAATCTCAAATATAAGTGTAACTCGAAAGTTTTAATTTCACACATATTCATAAGATTCATGGTATGTCTCCCTCTGAATTACAGAGAAGACAAATCGTCGTCGCACTCAAAACGTCAACAAGAAAGCGGTTGCTGTGTTGCACAAACCCATCTGCAAATAAAGAAGTGAAGATGCCGTTAATTATATTTACACATATATGTTAAATACCTGCCAAAGGCAAGAGCAAAACTCAGTCGAAGCGTATGTCAGTCCCTTTAAAGGGCTCGTTTCTTATTATTGAGCACTTTTAGCTGAATCAAGGCGAGAAATTCAGCTGTTATGGGTAGATCGTCGGATAATGATTAGATCACTATGACTGACGTAAAAAATAATTTAAAAAATAAAATGTTTAAATTTGAACGCTATCTCACGCGGTTAACGGTAGTCTAATAAGGTGTTGTGATATTATGTTAAACAAAGATGGCGCCGTAATTCAAATCAGATCCTGACTGTGATTGGCAGTAACCAAGGTGGCAGCCAAGAATCAAATGCGGTCCGTAACCTATTAAGCAGCGAACTGATTGAATCCAAAAATCGACAATTTTTTATACTAACCTTGGAAGGTTTTAATGGGTTGTTTAGCACAGCCGGATGTTATAAAAAATGATTGACGAATCCACTAATTGTAGGCAAAAACAGTTTACACCTAATTGATCCGATCTTTTCTGATGGTGCAAGAGATGGGTTCTATCGTCGGGTTCGAATCTATCGACTGGTGTAAATCGTGACACACTGCACTGAAGATCACCGAGGGGATTAAACACTAGTTCTGTAGGTATTTAATAATTATTTAATAATTATTATGATAAATACTTATATATATATATATATATATATATATATATATATATATATATATATATATATATATATATATATATGCAGGGTGTCCCAAAAGTCGCACATCATCTAGGTTTTTATAAAAATAAATATGATATCTATTTATCTATTATCTTGTTAATTAGCTCAACAGATGGACAATTCTAGTACACATTTGAGATGTTCCCGAAGACAAACATGCCAAGAGGGACAGATCTGGTGAGCGAAGTAGCCACTATACGAAGATCAGTATATTGTGTGCAACTTCTGAGACACCCTGTATATATATATATATATATATATATATATATATATATATATATATATATATATATATATATATATATATACGGAAACAACAAAGTGAGGATGTGTGAATTTAATAGACTCATATAGACACAGAAATATGAGAAATACAGTATTGGAAGGGTGGTCTTCATTCAATCCTAACGAACTTAGGGTTCCCCTGTTAGTATATATATATATATATATATATATATATATATATATATATATATATATATATATATATTACAAAAGAGTCACTGCATACAGGCCCGGTTACCAATCGGAGATAAGGGTTAGTGGAGTGAACAATGGTCAAGCCGAACATGTAGTAACCGCTAGTAGTGGAAATTTGACAAATTGAATAACTTAATGAGACGGTTCATCAGGATTTTCTTTTTATGCTGGACTTAAAGATGTGACGGTACCCTCGGGAAGGGGTCTTCTAAGAAGATTTCAACACCGAGAGCGCGTCTTGAAAAAAATTAATATAGGGTGCCAGCTGAAATCATTCAGCACCGATAGCACCTGTCCAAGTTCGGATCAGTGATATCGTCGTAGAATACTTCGGTGACATTCACGTTAACAAATGCAAAGCAACGAAAAATGATGAGGAACACGACGACATTTATATAAGTGTTATAAACACGACAATTTATTTATAAAACAAGGCTGGAAAGAAAATAACGGAAAACAAATCAAGGCAACAAGACAATAATTCAAACAAAAAAAAACATGCAGGCAATGTTATGGGATAAAGAAAGGGGGGATATGTGATACTTATAATTGTTCAAAGAATATCGTCTCTTATTCTCTTTTCCTTCCTTCTCTTTTTCAAATGAAAATCAATGAGGTGCGTAAGTAATGTTCCAGGGGGTTGTTGTAATGAGAAATTTCAAGAAAATAAAGATTGCCTCTTTTCACTACTTTTTTTCTAGGAGTCAATAATAGATTGTTCATGGGTCGGCCAAAGGGAGGGTCCAGTTATGGGGAGAATTATTTAGAGAGTTCCTTCTTAATCTATTTCTTTTTCTATTTATATGATGCACATAATAGTTCAACGTAGTTAGCTATTTGTACGAGATGGGAGTTGGACAATTTGAAAAGTATATTATCTTTCCTTTCTCTGGAGATGCTGGTCCGTATTCCGACGGTGTGAAGTTTCACTAATATTCGTTTCTTGCTTTTCATTTTCTTTCCTTTTTGTTTGTTGATAAGCAATTCTCATGACTGACTTTTAAATTCCAACCGTTGCGTGCCAAGGTATGACCATTGTCTCCTTATCGGCGCAATGTGAGTCGACTGTTTTTTTTTCTTGACCGTGCGATCTCAGTCCAACTATCTCGTGCCAAGGTATATCCATTGTTTCCTTATCGGCACGATGTGAGTCGACTGGTGTTTTTCACCATGCGACCTGGGCCGGGGTGTCTATAGGTTGAAGAGAAGAATCGCCACGCGAGTGATCGCGTCTGCGCTCTCAGTCCGACTGATTAAATTTCCCGCTTTTTCTTTGCTTCCAGACCGGTTGGGGATAGGGATATTGTATCAATGACATTCGCTCAAGGCTGGGGTGGGGATGTGTCATCTCGATATACTGTTGCCATGACAACACGGAAAAACTGGGTCATCCCGTCTGGTCTCGCTTTAACTACGACTGATTGTGATATGATAGTGTGGGGGGTTGTCTGCTTGATTAATATATATATATATATATATATATATATATATATATATATATATATATATATATAACAAATAAAGAGGATGGGGGTATTGCCATTTCTCTTAACAAAGACAACACAATTGTAGTCAGCTGAATAACAGCAAATGTGAAGTGCAGTTCTCAGAAAGAAGATTTGTTCATGGAACCTTCGTTTATGTTTAGATGTTACATTTATAATACTGGGTAACAACCAAAAAATGGCAGGGGTTTCTCAGCTGATTTAGACTAATTTTTGGTGTTCTGAGTCCTAATATCACATTGATTTTGCTCTATCAGTTCAACTTTTTGAGATACAGCCATAGACCTACCTGACGATCTATACATATGCTAATATCAGGGGTTTTGAGCTCAAGCATATTTTTCTTGAAGAATATATCGAATTACAATGCACAGACACGAATAACATTATAAATAATTAATATATTTGTGTTTATCATAAATTTATTTGTATAAATATGTATAGCATTTATTTAATATTTAGTATATTTTTGTGTGAATTTAGGTGAACGAGGGTTACACTTTAGTGCATCTGGGTCCTTCTTCCCAAGGACAACGTGGTGACAATATTGCCTCTTAGATTCTCTCTCATATTCTCATTACCTTAACATTCATTGTCTTTGCCTAAAATAAACGCATTGTGTGCTTATTATTTTTGTAGACGTGCAAGTTGGTGCATGCCGGTTTTATTATGCGGGTCTGTGTCTCTGAGAAAATAGTACAATTATGGCATATTCAGTGGCTACAAATCCTAGTACTAATTTATTAATGTCTATGTTTCAATATGAGCGTATTTTAAGAGCAGTAAACGGGGGATTCAGCTTATATTTGTTTATTTTCCTTTTTCGAATCCATCGGGTTTTTAGAACAATAAAGGGAATTCAACAATTAGCCAATCAATCAATGCCGGTCCCACCATTATTCAATAGGGATATAGAAATAAAATATGATTTAAAAATTTACTTAATTAACCTCTAGCCAATCAAATTGATTCTAAATTTCATTGTCTGACACTCAGCTGCATCTTTCTTTTTTTCTTTCAGTTTATTGTGATGACTTCGGCGCGACGGTCATGCAGGGATAATTCTGAAGTGTTCTGCTACATCTGCGAAGAATACACGCTGTCAGGAGACAGGAAGAACATCACAATATTTGTGAAGCGCGCCTACGTGGCTTATTTAAATCAAGCTGGGTGACCAAGATAAGCCTTGGGCACCGCACACGGTGTGCAAGACGTGCGTAGAATACCCCCGGTGGTGGACGTAGGGAGCGAAAACTTAACTGTAGTTTAGGTTTCCGATGGTTTGGAGGGAGCCGTTAGACCATGCATCGGATTGTTACTTCTGTGCCATCAATATTACTGGCATCAACTAGAAGAATCGGCACAACATCCAGTACCCCGACCTTCCATCTGCTCGCCGTCCTGTAGCTCACTGCGAAGAAATTCCTGTACCAGGTTTCACACAGCTTCCCGACAGCGATAACGAAACCGCCACTACAGACGAGCAAGGATATACAAAAGAGTTCGAGTATGAAGCACAATATGGTCCGCATCTCTTGTCATAATGTGAGTTTAATAATCGAGTTAGGGGTCTCAGCTTGTGGAAGACTTCCTCGAGCTGTTGGCCTCCAGATTCAAAGAGAAAAATCTACTTGGCAAGGAAGCGCGTATCACTTTCTTTCGTAGAAGGCATGAGGACTACATGCGCTACTTCTACCATGAGGAAGACCTCGTGTACTGCCGAAATATCGCCGGTCTTCTTGTTAAACTCGGCGCTCCTCAATACGATCCGAGAGATTGGCGACTCTTTATTGACATCTGAAAGCGCTCTTTGAAGTGTGCGCTCCTTCATAACGGGGACCAGTTCGCCTCAATCCCTCTTGCGCACTCCACAACTCTCAAAGAGAAATATGAAGCAGTGAACTACATGCTAGAAAAATCCAATATGAGCAGCACAAATTGATCATCTGCTTCAACTTAAAGATGGAGAACTTTCTACTTTGTCAGCAGTCCGGATTCACAAATTACTCATACTTTATATGTATGGTGGACAGTCCAGACTGAGCCCATCACTATGTAAAGAAAGAGTGGCCGGCACGAGAGCAGTTAGTACCTGGGTCGAGAAATATCATAAAAGAACTTCTTGTTGACCGGAAGGAAATATTGATCCCACCGATACACTTGAAATTTTGTTTATGAAACAGTTCACGCGCGCTCTGGATAAGGATGGGGAGTGCTTCAACTACCTGTGCCGAGCCTTTCCTCGACTGACCATTGAGAAGCTATAGTCCGGCATTTTCGATGGCTCATCGTTTATGCAGTTGGTGAACAACTTCCTGGGGAACATGAAGGCAACAAACCACGCCACACTCATCAGCAGCACGATAGAGGCCTTCCAAAACCTCGGGTGTTTGATGCACTTCTTGTTCTCACACATGGAGAAGTTTTCTGAAAACCTTGGGGCAATGAGCGACGAGCAGGGAGAAAGGTTCCAGCAGAACATGCGCCAAATGGAGGAGAGGAACCAGGGGAGGTTGGGCGCAGTCATGATGGCGAACTACTGCTGTTCGCTGAAGAGAGACAACCAAGCAGCTGCTCACACACGGGAATCGAAGAAACGCCGATTTATGCCGTGAATTCTGAACTTTTGTGTCATGTAACTCATACTTATACTAATATTATGATAATTAGGTTTATCAAATTTGATGGACTAAATAAAAACTGAATGAATGTGGATACGTTGACTTTTATTCCTTGAGGAAAAGAGTCGTCAAGGGTCTCTCAGCTGATGATCCGCAGAGATTTTTCTTTTAACGAAAAATCGTTTTTTTTTTTTTTTAATTCTGTAGCAAAAAAACCCCTGACCTGATTGAGCAAAACCAAGGTCATTTACAGACCCAGGGCATCAAAATTAGTCTAATTTATCTGGAAAACCCAGAACGATTTTCCAAACATAGTTTTGTTACCCAGTGTAATATATTAGTTATAAATTTATAATAATTATCTTAATTAATAACTTAATGACAAAAATATCGTAATAATACATTTTGACATTTGAAAAAAATATATATAAATTTTAAAAGTGCACTCTATTTTTAACTATTTTTTACTTTCTGTTGAACTTTCTTGACTTGAAAAATGTTAATATTATTTTAATTATTTGAACAACGCTTATCATGTCGCATACTTTTTTCATAAGGTGTTTGTTCATGTGACTACGGCATTGTTCATGTTTGTCCAATTTTATTCGAAATCAGTGTCAATATTTCAACTAACCTTTCGATAATGCTTGAATCTTGCGTGTACTTATTCCGTAATATATCTGATACAAGTCTAAAATAATTTTCAGTCATAGTCTTAGTATAGTCTTTAAAATATACAGAAGACTTTCATTTAAATTTGATAATCTGGAACCTATATCCGGTATGCAATGCGCTATTGTGCGCTGTAAAACAAGAAACGTGTGAAATAAATCACTAATATGGGATAGGATTTGTGCTGAATCTTTTGCGTCCATATGAGACGACGGCTCGAACATGTAGCGTGAGCATAGGATAAAAGCGATCAAAATACGCTGACTTGCTGACAAGTTTGTATTCAACCCAATTACAGTTAAGAAAAGTTGCGTAGTTGATCCCGTTGTAGGAGGCTTGCTTGTTCGGTAATAAATAATGGTATTCGCAAACATTGTGAATTGAGGTAGTTATAGGACGCCTATTATTTTGCCATAATGTTATTGAATGTAATATTCTGGTTTATTGTCTGATTCTGATGATTTAGTGCTATATCCTATGGAAATCCCACTCGTATTTTTTTATTTTATTTTGGTGGTGTAATTAATGGAAATTAAGTTATAAATAAATATTATATTTTTCTAATGGTTTATTTGAAGAAATTTCAGTGTATTTATACAGAAAATAAGAAGAAAAATAATATTTAGGGCTTTTAAACTTTTCTGACATTGAAGTGTCTGCTTGAATGTTATAAACTAATTAGAGACATAATCATTACAAAATGTTATGATTTTAATACAAGTAACAACGCTGATTTTAATTCAGAATTTGAATGCAAAATCCTATTCCGATCATTTTTTTAATATTGTCCATATTGGAGTAAAAATATGTTGCTGTTTTTAAACTTAATTACTGTAAAATCTCCACGTAACGTCGTCATACATTTTTTGCATACGTAAACTATGAATTGTTTTAGTGTCAGGAAAAAACAAACAAACCAATCAATTTGCGTATCAGAAATACGGTTCAATTACTCATTATTAGAGTATTCTTTATAGTCTTGTGGTTTTACTTCTGATTCTGAATCCGCTAAATCGTCAAAACACTATTAGAATGATACATGGCTATCGTTCTATAATCTTATCTGGAGACAGAAAATGATATTTAAAACTGAACGTGTCTGATTGATAACAAAATTATAGTTAAATCAGCGAGTCATAGAAACAGCATACTGCTATATAATAAGGTTTTAAAAAATCAAGATTTACTCTCCACTGTAAGATACCAATTGAAATCTTATATTTAACGTCTATATATCTGTCTGTCTGTCGGTCTGACTCCATATTTTCAAAATATATCCTCCGAAACTAAAAGTCCCAGAGCGCTGCTAAGGTCTTTGAACCATTGGACTTTTATGGATCGTTTTTATTAGGTCTTTAGCCGGATAAAATAGTTTTTAGGCGGTTAAAACGAGTCAGAATTGAAATCATCGTTATATATATATTTTGTACATACATTTTAGTTTTTTTTCATCACTTTATATGCGTGGCACGTTTTTACACTGGTAACCTAACTAGGTTTTACTGCTTCGGTTTAGATTCGAGCCGGTGGGCTACATATACTTTTCATCTTCCTTTAGAAATCATGACTTTCTAATAATATATACCAAATCTGGAAAAATACAAATTACATTATAATATTGAAGCGTATTTAACATCCGGGCATACCCGGAACCTACCCCGACTAGTAGTTCATAAATATTAAAAGATCAATAATAATTTTAGATTAAATGTAGCAAAGATGATAAAGAGAATACATTTTCGGCGACGCAGATTTGTAATTATACCATCCAGTAAGATTGAATAGAGTAATAGAGATGTACAGTAAAGAGTTTGATATAAATAAGATGTTCCCATAATCTTTTGACTGATTGACCAATATGAATTTAGAATTTGATCCTTAAACGGAGCGAAAATTTAAGCCTGAATTATAATAACACAAACAACCTGTATTTCATTGTTTTCATCGCTATTGATTAAGCATAATATGTAAGCGTAACTTACAAAAGATAAGTTTGAATATAACTGACCACTCATAACTCGAAACTTGGGTCATGGAAACAAGCATTTGCAACGTTGGACGAATTCTCAATAAAAATATAATTGCAAATTTAAGTCAAAGGTTCTAACAATACGATACCACATTTTTCAGACACAATTATATATATATATATATATATATATATATATATATATATATATATACATATATATACATATATGCAAACATAAACACACATACATATCTCTCTTTTTGTGTGTGTATATATGTGTATATATATATATATATATATATATAGAGAGAGAGAGAGAGAGAGAGAGAGAGAGAGAGAGATTTTGAACTGTCGGCCAAGCGCCAAGCTCTGTCACATCGCCGATATGCATTCAGTGTATTTGATGGATTAATGGCGCGATCCCGCACAGAAACTGTGGAGGTCCATATACCTTTTGATATCATTCTATGAATTCGCTAATCTGGTAACGTTTCAATGTAATATGCCGAGCACCCCACTGTCAGCGTAATCTCTTACTTTTAATGGTAATGTGTATTTCCTATGGCGAAAGAAAGCAACAAATAATAATTACAATATAAGATGTATCTACTATATCTTTTCCTTTCATAAAAACAAAATTGTATTAAAATCTCACGCATGACATACCCAGTAGTATTCGTCCCCATCAAATTATTGAAAATGGACAAATCAGGACGTAACCTTGATTTCATTATAATGCATAATAAAAATGAAATAATCAGAAAACGACGAAAAATTCGACACAAAAGATAAAAATATAAATATAAAATTAATCATGGCGTCACAGAGGAAGGTCCATATACAATAAAAAATAAAATGGATATTAAGGAACTTGGCCTTCGGGCCGGGATCAAAGTTTAGTATCTGTTCTGCAGATGCTGCACTTAAGATAATTTGTACCAGTCAATGGAGGGGAAACCCTCTATACTGGGACAAATATTATTTTTGGTAACCAGAGTGCCCCCTTTTTGCTTACTTTTAGGGGAGCTGGTTAAAACCCCACATTAAAAACGGTCTTGTGCCTAATTTGCTTTGGTTGGGAAGCAAATAAATATATTAAGGAATAACCAACCATGAGTAAGATTGTGAGAACTCCAAAAAGTTAAAAAAAAAACAACAAAAAACGACATGACTTCATTTAGCAGGAATTGTATTCTTAGATTTACAACTCCACCAGGGTAATTGGGCATCATTTTCGGGCTCTTCAAACGAAAATTATCTTGCGAAGCTCTTTGCATATTTTGGCCTCCAGGTGTTTCGACTCTTCAAAAATACCGAATTGAAATTACGAGAATTCTGGATGAACTCCAATAATGCCTGTACTTGGATTGTGAATATTGCTACGATTAAGAATGGAATTGTAAGAATGAGGAAAACTTTCATCATAATCTGCGTCATTATTCAGTATTATCGATTATTATCGATTATTATTGACTTATTATTATTATTATTATTATTATTATTATTATTATTATTGATGTTTCTGATTTTGTTGTATATCAAGTTGTATACACAGATTCGTTTTCATTGTTCCAAATATCTTATAGAAGAGCAGGTATTTGTTTTAATAGAATATTTGATACATGAAAAGAGAATGAGGCAGTTAGATTACAATAGCTACATTGTTAGTAAAAGATAGATATAGAAAGTTACAAAAATATTATATCGCTTCCTCTTATTAATTCTGTAGGTATATCAACATTTTCAGTTTAGGAATGTTTACCAGCTTTTCGTGAGTTTCTATGCAGGAAGGAGAATAATATTTTCTTCGTATTTACTTCAGAAATACGTATATCCTGCACATTCGATAGCAAAGTTCAAAACGCTGACACTTAATCTGTCAATCATTCTGTTAATTCAAGGTTGCTTTTTTATATAGTATTTTCTTGATTAAAAAGTCAGAGCATACGGAAAGCCACAACTACAAACGACCAAAACAATCGCATATAAAGAGCACTTTTCTGTATTAATACAATCTAAAAATATCGATCATCGAGCACTCAGGCAATGTTTGCACGACTTTAGGTTCAAAGACAAACATGCAGGAAAGTTCTCCTGATCTATGATCTCCTTTAAAATAAGCAGTATTAACGATCGTAGTATTTGCTTGACAAAATAATAAAAGGTCTACGGGTATGAAAATTTCGAGGATGTGTACAAACCAACTAAACTACCGAAATAATAATTTGAGTACGAAATAAATTGAGTGTCGAATGTAATGTCCCACAATTATGCCAATGAAGCTATTCTATGAAAACTCAATTCTAAATGATTTTTGACAAAATTAAAAGTGGTTCTCAATGCTTTTTGCAAAAACTGTAGACTTCTTAAAATTTTTGGAAACATCACATTATAGTTAGGTACGAATTGTAATATAAGTTAATTCGTTACATATACTGTCGTGTTCTCAACATATAGCATGTTACAGGAAGTAACTAAGTTTCACTTAATAATAACAAAACATTATAGTCCATACATTACTTATAACTTAAATCCTGACCTTTTTTTATACGGAAGTCTAATGTGATCCTCTCACACCGGAATGATGAATCGCTGCACTTATACTTTCAGAAAGATTAAACTGGCGGATAACTTATTGGAAACACGGTAGTTTATGTAATGTAAGTAAACGTTCACGTAATTTTCACGTAGTTCTTTTCATATAGGAGAGCGAGGGTGATCGCACTTATGAATTTAATGTATTTAACTGAGCAAACAACTTACCGTGTGTCATGAGTAAGCTGCTTGAGTGTTTCATTAATAGAGAAGTTGTCTAGGGCCGCAACCAAGACTATCTACTCAGCGACATGCGTTATGATTTGCATTCTACAAGATTTATAGCTGATACGCACACGGTAATGTCAGACAAGATCAGTGAATCTAGTGACAGTAGTTGTGTTTCTAGAGAAATAGCGCTTGACACATTTAACCTATTTGGCCTGGCATAAAAGTTTATTTCCCCATATTTACGGCTATTGCGCAGATGGCGGTGACCTCTCAACTATGGAAAATTTGTGTCTTATACGTTTATTAAATTAGTCGTTTATTGGCAGAAACCCGAAGAACATACTATTAGTGCTGGAGTTATTCATGTATAAACTGTGCAGCTTTATTGCAATTCAACCACCCGTCCAAATTCAGGTTAAATGAAAAAGTATATGTTAAAGATTATCTGATAGGCTGGCCTTCAAATGACTATGAATGACTCTCATTGAGAACCTGTAGAATATATCGAAGTGGCATATTCATTCTCAGGGATGGCAATTAAACAGTATGTTTGACATCTGGGAGTCGGTTTATTTGCTGCAAACAACTAGCCAGCAAGTAAAATTGCACATTAAGCAGGATATATTGAAATTAAGGCGATAAGTCTTATGGAATTGAAGACAAAATATTTATCAATGTTTTTATTTTTACTATTTTCTGATAATATATATTTTATTTTAAAAATAAAATATTTTAATTGCTCCCTTTAATAAATTGACAAATTCCTTCTTAAATGTGTTTATATTATGTTTATCAATAGCTTGCAAACTATAATAATGTAAAAGTAATGCAATAAATAGCTGCTAAAAAGTACTGCCAGACAAATTACTCTGTTTTGTTATCTTAGTATTTAAAAAAAAATCTCTATGGCTGTTTATCGCATTTTATATACACCTACTCATCCCCACTCGTATCATCCCTCCCAACCCAACTAATATTTACATAAATCTACCCAAAATTCTCAAGTTAACTCTCACACAAATTTCTCAATATGTGTAGATGATTATACGAACAGTAGAAAGATTAAAACTCGCGGACACTCCGAGAAGAAAAATGCGTGGATCATACATCAATACCTTCGACGTATATATAGAAAAGTAATACGAAAAAATTGAAAAACTAAAAAAGGTAATACAAACATGAACTATATATTGTCTTTGGCGATGTTTGTTTATGTTTCTCTCTCCATCTCTCTCTCTTTCTCTCTCCCCCTCTCTCTTTCTCTCTCTCTATATATATACATATATATATACATATATATACATATATATATATATATATATATATATATATATATATATATATAAACAAGTGCTAATAATCTACTCTTGAAAAGAAGCCACATTTAAAAACCATGATAATTGCCATTGTCGGTTGTCGTTTACACATAACTTTGGTTTTCGAACGATGCTATGCATATCTTGATTTCTTAAAACATCATATTCCCAATGACGATGCTTGTCCGTGGGAGCTGTAGATTTGAATGGAATAATCAAAGAAGAAAGCAGCCGCGTGTGTATGTGTGTGTATTGTTTGGTTATACAACTTACTTTCAGGTGGGATCTGAGAGAAAGAGAGGTGATTGGCAGAACACGTGCTGCAAGTTGAGAGAAAAAGTTGACAGTAATAAATTCTAGCTGAACTTTTTCTGATTGTATTTATTTCGTTTTGCTTTACTGTTTACCAGCCTATTTAACTGCAAGCAATTTCGGCGTAATGGGGGGGCAATTGGACCTTAAATTAATACCAGAATTCGACGGCTCGATCCCGATTTCTTGACTGGATGGAGAATGTGGGACTGCATTGCCTGTTGTCTAGTGTGAATAGCATGTAACACGTGGTTCCTCCACTGGGTTTTCAGGGTATATCAACAGCTTAGTCGTGGCGACAAAATGATTATGAAAGGCTCAGGACAACATTGTTGAAGGCGTTGGCTATCGACAAAACCATTGTTTTGGAGCAATTTGAGGCAAGAACCTTACATCACGGCGAAACTGTCGACGTTTATTTGGCCGAGCTGACGAAGTTGACGGTGTTGTGTGGTGGGCTGGCTGAGCGGGCCTTGGCATACACATTTTTGGAAAGGCTCCCAACCGAAGCAAAGAGACTCCTGCGGGCTAACTCAAGCATAACTTTATTGACCCTTAATGACCTGGTAGACCGGGTCAGTACCGTGATGAAGAATACTTATAAGATGAGAGAACCGGTAGTCGCTCCTGCTCAGCCCGCATCAAGTGATCATAGACCGTCCCAGGAGCACGGCCTGCATGGTAATGTCGTGTGTTATAGGTGCAATAATCAGATCCACACTGCGAGGAACTGCCGGCGGCGATTGACAGTTGATCGCTGCTACCGATGTAATGAGACTGAGCATAGGAACCAGGATTGTTCGGGAAACGGGGCCGGGAAAAAGGTGCCAGCGTATACCCCTTCCGCAAAGAGAAATTAGACGAGGCGCTTCCGACCATTCATGTCTATATTAACTTGGGGTGATCTTGCACCATAGTGAGCGCGGACCTCTGTCGCACTTGGAAGAAGAAGACTACTAGAGTACCCACTGTCAGTAGAGCGACGCGGACATTCGCACGAGAACTGAAAATTCGTGTGGGCGGATTCGAGCTTTTGGACAATTGGTGTTATGTTGTGGAATAATAGGGCTGTGATTGAGGACGCCTTCTGGTTTTGACCAACGAATGACGCTTTTCATATCAACCTGGCAGAGCTCTATGCAGTGATAAAAGGTATGAACATGGCACTGCAGTGGAAACTCAGGAAATTACGCATGCAACGGGTTCGCTATGCGTGTACCACTGGATATTACATACACTGACAGGCAACACCATGGTGCGCACTAATGCAGACAGCGAGATGCTGATCAGTCAGAGGTTGGAGACTGTAAAAAGCTGGTAACAGAGTGCACTCTTTCTGTGGATCCGGTACTGGTCACTTCAAATTGCAACCTTGCTGATAGGCTCACTAATGTGATATAGTGAAGATGAAGAAGAAAGCCGAGCTAGTACCATTATGTGTAACCTCTATTGAGGTGGCAGATGAAATCAGGAAGATACACCTCGTCAGTGGGCACTCTACAGTGAGACGGGCATGGTATTTTGTGCAGTTTTCCAAATCCCTCGGTGTTCAAAAGTGCAGCGAAAGCGGTAGTCAAGGAATACCAAATATGCCAGTCAATCGACCCCTCAACCCGATGGCGAAAAGGTAAGCTGGGATTAGACGCGACTAAGAGCCGACTGGGTATGGACATATCCCACTACGGCAGCCAGCACTTCCTCACCCTGATCGATTGTGGCCCGACAAGGTTGCGATGTCGCTCCCGTTTATAAGACACTAGCCGGAGGTGTACCCGGTGTTGCGAGAGTGTTTGGAGGTGTGTGTGCTCGGGCGGGGGTGGGGTTGTTAATCAAAACATAAGAATAAGCGAAGTAAAAAAAAAGAAAAAAAGAAAAAACGAACGTTAAAACACCTTTAAAAATCTGGAAAATAAAGCGGGGGTACCCGGGCGGTGGGGGGTAATCAAAACATAAGAATAAGCGAAGTAAATATTTTAAATATTAAATAAAAATTAAAAAATCGAAAAAAAACACAAAAAAACTAACATTAGATAAACGAACGATGATAAATGTAAAAATTGGAAAAACAAAAAAGAAAACAGAAAAATGAACGTTAAAAATCTTTAAAAAATCTGAAAAATAAACACAAAAAAACACCTGAAATGGTTTAAATAAGCCTGTTTCAATATTAAAATTTTAAAAATCGGTGGGTGCCTGGCGTTGCCCGTGTGTCTTGGGTGTGTGTGCTCGGTCGGGTATGGGTGTACTAATGAAAACCTAAGAATAAGCGAAGTAAAAAAAGAAAAAAACAGAAAAACAGAAAAACAGAAAAACGAGTGTTACGTGAAAAATGGCTTAAATAAACCTGCTTCAATATTTAAATTTAAAAAATCGAAAAAAAAGACATCTCACACCACGATTCGAACCCAAAATGTTTCGATAATGACCCATCCCTCTAACCTACTAACCTAACACGACGTTCACGAAATTAGATTATTTTTTTAATCTTTAAACTAAATCAGGTTACGACGTCGTATGACGCATGCGTAAAAATCGACTTTTTCATGAGAGGACAGTTTTTGCTGACTGCCCTGTAGAAACGTGCTGATTTCAGTGTGCAAAAATTAACGTCTTTGGTCAATTATTCGATAGTTGTGTGGCAAATGATGGGGCTTTCATATGAGACCAAATTTGTGAATTTTTGTTCCATCTGTCGAAAGTTTTTAGCAGGTACACACACATACACACATACATACATACATACACACATACGTACATTTTCGGCGAAGTTTGAAAATAAAATGTGAAAAAAACATGAACCGTTCCGCCAGCTAGAATGAGTTACTGAAAGATGTTTGAATGTATTTAAGTAAGAACCAAATTGACAAGTACCCGCACGGAAGTCGTAGAGCGTTACGACGACGACGACGACGACGACGACGACGACGACGACGATGACGTAAGCAATACCTATTCAGCAAATGAGGTCAATGACAAGGTTTGTTTGTTATAAGCGAAGTAAAAAAAGAAAATATAAAAACGAACGTAAAAACTTAAGCGGGGGGGGGGTAATCAAAACAACGAGAGAAAACATCAAAAAACTAACGTAAGGCTCGATGTTAAATGTAAAAATTAGAAAAAAAAACAAAAAAAAACAGAAAAAACGAACACGTGAAAAATGGCTTTAATAAGCCTGTTTCGATATTAAAATTTAAAAAATCAGTGGGCACCCGGGTGTTTTGGGGTGTGTGGCCGGAGGTGGATCAGTAAAAAAAAACAAAAAAAAACAGAAAACACGAACGTTACGTGAAAAATGGCTTAAATAACACTGGTTCAATATTTAAATTTAAAAAAATCGAAAAAAAAGAAGACATCTCAAACAACGATTCGAACCCAAAACGTTTAGATAATGAACCAACGCGCTTGCCAACTGACCTAACGCGACGTACATGAAATTCAGTCAGTTCTTCAACTATTTAAAGTAAATCAAGTCATGACGTCATCTGACGAATGCGTAGAACCGGTCGTCGTCACGAGGGGACCGTTTTTGTTTACGCCCCCTTGTCGACATTTGTCGATTTCGAAGTGAAAAAATGAACGTTTTTGGCCAATTATTCGATATTTTTCGGGCGAAGGGTGGAGCTTAAATATGATACCGAGTTTGTGAATTTTCCTCCTGTCTGTCGAAAGTTTTTAGCGGACACACAAACACACATACAAACATACATACATACGCACATGTTCGCTTTTATATGTATAGATTATTCCTCTAGTGTCATCCGTGAATTGGAGTCCATATTTTATGACAGTAGGCCGCCTGAAGAGATCCTCAAAGACAATGACACGGCCTTTTGCAGTGGGGAGTTCAGACGTTGCCTAGACAAGCGGGAGATCAAGCTCAGACACAGATGTGCATATGTACCGAATGGCAATCAGACCTATTCCCCGTGATGGTACAAGTGCGAACCCCAACGATGACGCCGATAATTCCAAGACCAGTTCTGAGAGCTCCGATGAAGATGGAGAAGTCCAGCCTGATGGTATGACTGATGCTGATGTCAATGGTTCCGACGTCTCTTCTGAGAGCTTCAATGAAGATGATGTAGTCTAGTCAATCCCCCTTCATAGGAGTGCCCGCAACAAACGGCCACGTCCACCATGCTACATGTGTAGTCTGGAGACCAGATGGAAGTGTAGAGTTGAATGTAATAATCAAAGAAGAAAGCGCCTGCGCGTGTGTTTTGTGCGGTCATATAACTTAACTTCGGATGGGATTTGAGAGAGAAAAAGAGAGAAAAATTAAAGATGGCATCCATGGATTTATAAAGTGTGGTCTCGTGGAATCTCATGAGATCTCATCTTCAACTGCACACGTATGATTGTATTTATTTTATTTGCTTTGCTGTTTACCAGCCCATTTAACTGCCAGAGCCCAAATTCTACACATTTACTGTTTTTTTTCTAATACTACGCATAACGTATGATGAATTAACTCTCCATCAGGCATAGCTTCTGCTTCGACACTCTTAGTGGTCGGTTGTCCTTCTATATATTTAATTTAGTGATTTTTTATAACAACTTTAAAATTTTGCCAAGTTTTGCTTACATTTGAATCGCTGTTAACATCAGATTACTTGGAATAAGCGAAAATGGTATACGCTATTTTCTAACCAGTGTATTCTACTTTCTCGAACAATGCAACGCTAATAGGTTTTCCATTCAACATGAACATTCAACTGATTCTCAAAATAGATTACTGCTCACAAAACACTGTTATCCGCCTCTAAAGTTTTTGACATTTTTTGCCAAAAATCCAATACTTGAACGATGATGCTTTGAGATTCATTCGTTTATATTTTTTCTAATTATATTTGTACTTTCTACTAGTTGCATGTTTCCCACCTCATGCTTCGGCAAGGTATTTGAATATTCACGTGGAGGCAAGTCGACGATAAGAGATTTGCGCCTGTATGACTGTTTCACTTTTATTTCTCTTTTTTTCATCATCTTTCAATGAACACCATTTCATATAACGATTTATACTTTTCTATGTAACGATTTATACTTTTCTATATAACGATTTGTACTTTTCTATATAACGATTTATACTTTTCTATATAACGATTTATACTTTTCTATATAACGATTTATACTTTTCCTGAATTTACGATTTATACTTTTCATATAACGATTTATACTTTTTCCTGAATTAATATTCGTTTGCACTGCTTAAGATACGAAAAGATGTAGCTTTGAAAGCATGCTCACGAGGGCAGATGTAGAGCCGAACACATTTTTATTTGAGTAAAATCCAGCACTCAACGGTTTGTAAAGTGCCCTTTTTACGTGGGAAACTTTTGTCAGTCTAGAATTATCTATCTCTCACTAACTGATATTTTTTGTATGCTATCGGTTTACATGCTACAAAATCACAAAATGTAATTAACACATGTTTAATATATCTATTTAAAAGTCGGTTAAAGTCATATCCATTTACACTTCTTAATGCCCTAATAAGGATTGACTTTGAAAACCTCTTCACCAAACCAAAGTTAAAGACATACATGTTTTTGTCCAACTTCATGACCTAAGTAACGTGCAGCCTTGATTGAAGCAAAAACTGCAGATCTCGAATAATTTATCAATCATCACCCGACATTTTGTTGCTTGCTTTTGTTCAAATGCTGTAGAGTCACAAATTTTACACGTGCATGTTTCTATAAAACTATTTACAAGTCTTCTGATATGATATCAATTTGCCTTGCTTAGAATACTGAAAGGTATACGTTTAAAAACATCCTCATTAAGCTACAAGTAGGCACACACCTTTTGTAGTATGATCAAAACTGAACACTTTACCATAAATAAAGTTAATTCTTGATTGGCAGGTATTTCCTCTGTCTATACTGATTTACAGTCTATTAGCAGCCAGTTGTTTAAGATATCGCTTTACATACATAAAAAGCGTTGCATATAATTCCTACATGCGTCATATAGCTATTTGCATTTCTTATGGCGTAATATCCTTTTGCAGTGCTTAGTATGCAAAAGAGGTGTTGTTATGAACGCCTTTTTCCATGTACACCGTTACGCACAATCTAATGTTTAATATGAGAAAAATCCAGCCTTCTACACAAAATAACATACTTAACTGAAAACAAATGAAAATTGCTCCAATCTAGAAAGAATAACCTTCACTTATCGATCGCTAAACACACACAAAATTTTATTTTTATGTCACAAATAACACTTAAATGCATTTGATTAGAATAAACATTAAAAGTTGCCTACGTGTAGGAGTTGTACGTCACTAACCGAGGACTGGAAAAATACAACACTTCTTTTAAGTAATCGGCCCAAAGCAGAACTAATTGCCAGTCACAACTAGTTATTGAAATCACAGCCAGTGGCTTTCCTAACATTCAGAGCATGACAATCTCCAACATTTGAAGCCATAAAATTTCATTGATTCCAGTGCCTAGTATTCTCTAGCATCTGCAATATTCCCCATTTACAAACGTAGTTTACTCTGTTTTCAGCAACGGGGGGGGGTCTTTAGAGAATCTGTTCTGGCTTTGTGTCATACTTGCACCGGGTAACACCTGTACATGGATCCTGTAATATAATTATTAGTACGATTAATTCCTATTTTTGTTTATCAATAACGATGAATTATACTGCGTATACTGTCCCGTAATTGTGCTTAACCGGTATGCTTAGTTTTTCTAAGCGTTATACAGACATAAGAACTATAATACAGTAACCAGTGACACTGCGAAAAATATAATAAAGGCTCTAGTAAAGGTGCGGGACGTCACAATATATTCTGACACCTCTAATATTTGTAACATGTTACCATCATATATTGGGCATAAATTAATATATATTATATATGTTGAGTATTAAAATTTAAATATGTAAGATTGAATTGAATTTGGTATATTCTTTTCATACGAACGCCTGAATATTTATTGAATTTTTATTTTTTCAGGATCTTGTAATCTCAAGTCATAAATTTTGCACATTTTCTAAATTCCAAATAATCTAATAAATCTTTAGTTAAATTATAATCGAACTTTTAATTGAAATATCTAATATATTAAGCTTACTCATCGTAATAGTTCTAAAATTGTGCAAAACTGCTTTTTCAATGAAGTTATTTCATTAAATACCATCTAGTTTTTTTGTATTATTACAAAGGGATCAACTATGAAGATATTTCAGGCATTAAAAAGAAAGATTAAAGGCTTAAGCAGGAATTTTAGTAGATATGTAAGACAGGAAATGTGCAACATACTAAAACAGACAACAGAAGAATTTACTCAGAGGTTGAGGACATTTTATATAAATAGAAGGGAAATAAACGTAGGGATTACCGTATTTATGATTACATTGTTTCTTGCTAACAAATCGATTCTAAATCAGTTTGTAAACGCATCAATATTGATTTTCTCTTGCCTTAGAGGGCGATGGCTACGAATTAAGTGTTAATGATTCAATCGATTTGCGCAAAACAAGAAATAGTTTTGCTAATTGCTATATACCTGCTTTACTTAACTAGCCAGATAGAATATACAAGGTCAATTCCGGAGTAGATTATTTTCCTGCAAAATAATTGCCATACTAAAATCTCATCTGAAACAAGTTTATCTGCCCGTTATATCTAAAATAATATCTTTTAATACCAAACATCTAGCCTTCAAAATATTGATGGAAAATTATTCAAAAACATCAAGTGTGCAACTATTTTAAAGTAAGTCGCGTAAAATGTGGAAATTGAAAAACACTGAAGTTATGCAAAGCTGAAGAACAACAATATATACTACGCGGATTAAGTTGGCTGGTTGGTTGTTTTTGTTTTACGGCATATCCACCCTTTTCGGGTTATTTAATGCAGAATTCAGAGATTTTGAAGAAAAAAAATTTAATAGAATATATTTGTTGTTTTCAAGTCGGTTTCTATTTAACCCATAGTTGGAACCCTAACAGGTACTACCACTCCAGGTCAGAGTGGACCTGGGAGCAATGGTAATTAAAGGGTGGCTCCCCACTCCCCAAAGCCCGCAAGCTGGGGCCTCACCACTGGATATAGTTTAAGGTCATATCCAAGACCCCCATTGAGGGACTTTTACCCTCTGCAGGGGGGCAGTCGGTGTATTCTAATGCCCCATGACAAGGCCGCGCGGATTAAGACTAAGATCTTCAGCTTTCAGCTAGTGTAATACAACCAATAACAAAAAGACAATGAACAGTTACGGTGGGCTTAAAAATAGATTTCAAATTTGTGATTAAAATACGAAATACATCCAGGCATGATAGCCGACTATGTTTGATCTGCAATAGAGCACTTCAATATATTTTTAAAAGTCATACTTTAGCGTGAAGAATACTTCTTGCAAAACTAGAAGCATGTTCTAAGTAGTCAATAATGCAAATATATTTCTGCTTTTTCAGTACATCTAAAATAAGGACATTTCATATAATCAAAAAATCATAATTGCAAGTTCATGAAAACTATTTGTATAATGTCATTCATAAACATAAGTATATATTGTCAACAAAAACCCCATCTATTAGAACATGAAATAACGATTCGGAAAATTATCTTAAGTAGTCGTAAGTGACATGAATTCCATTTAAAGGTTAGACTTAATGTCAATAATCTAGTAAATTATTGAAAGGGGCAGAGGCATAAACATAATAAATTTCATCAAAATATCATCAATAATAGGAACCTTTCTTAAATGTAACGGAAAAGTGCATGAACGACGTCAATTAAAAATTGAACAACAGATGTCACAAATTATATATAAAGTTAAAAATGTGGCACACAAAGGGAAAAATGCCCCCCCATATGAAAATTCATATTTCGTAAAAATCTGACGGAATTTCCTTTTTTTCGGTCCTTTAGTGGGAAATGTCTGCAAGAGTCCACGTTCAATTTCTTAATTACCCGCCAGCTATCAATGTTATTTATGAATAAGCAGGATCTATAAAATTGAATAATTACGTTCTCGTTTACAAACACGTGGGACAGGTTTTCTATTATTCAAGAGATGGTGAGGGAAGCAGGATGTACGTCTGTTCGTTAAAACTCCGTATTTCTCCTGCAAATTTTGTGTTGTATTGTTACGATAGTCTTGCATAGATGTGCTGGTGTAATGAATTCTTTTTTCTCCTATGTTGGATGGCGAAATCGGTATTTGTTCCAAAGAAACTCTTGCAGTAGACCTTTTTAGAACTGGCCTCGTTCAAATTGTTTTCGTTCTAGTGAACGTATCAGTTGGAAGTGACAACTAGAAAAGGTGCGTGAAAGGATTTAGAGATGGTAATCATGTTGGTGTGTGGGGTTGGTCAGATCGCTCTTAGCTGATAGTCGAAAGGGGTAGAGGAGGGATGGAGATGTGTCTGTATTGGTGACGGAGTGGTGTGGGCTGAACGGGAGGAGCTTATCTTGCATTAAATTTTCAGTACATTTAAATGTTTAAATGTAAGTACTTCTTGAATGAATAGTGTTATTCTAAGTGTAAAGTACGCACGTGCTGACTTTAAAATTACTTTTTATTGTGGGGTGGGGGGCTTGCAAGTGGGAGATTACGAGTGGTGCTTAAATGGTTCTAATTTTTGGTTTTAGGTCTGAGGCCCTGGGAGGGGATTTCTAAGCTTTTTTTCATGAGGCATATCCTTTAAATTGGTTAGGTCATATTCTTGGTGCAGCTAGCGCTGGTTGGTAGTTTTGTTGCGATTTAATAGTTGGTATTAAGTGTAAGGTTTTACAGAGATAGGGCTGGTTAGGCAAAGTTGTCTGAGAGGTAATGATTAAAGTAGTTATATCGTTAGTTAGGCCTTGCATCGAGGCATCGATTCAATGTCGGTTATTTATTTAATGTTATATAATGTTTATACATTCAGAGGGCGTGCTAATATTCTATATTAAAAAGTTGATTTTTTATGGCGAATTTTACAGATAACAAATGCTTAGTGGCGGTTGCAGAAAAAAATTAAGGTTTTGGGTGTTGTCAGGTAGCCCTTTAAGAGGGGACGCAGTCAGCGAGTCCTTTCTATCCACCAAATAATTGCCTGTATTCCCTTACTCAATAAATGAACCAATATATATCCGCCAATATATTTTTGTAACTTCATTTCATACTCCAGTTGTTCTATTATATATATATATATATATATATATATATATATATATATATATTTATTTATTTATATTTATATGTATATATATATACACACACACACACACACATATATATATATATATATATATATATATATATATATATATACATACGAACAGTGAGATGAGTTAAATGACATATTAACAAAAGTTGAGGTTACATTCTTACGAAATATTGAGGGGAGGAAACATCTTATACAAGACAATCCCAGCAATATGAATCAGACTAATATAACATATGTGAACAAAGTAGAAAGTGTAGAAGCTATATTTAAATTTAAATTTAGTGCAGTAAA
>NC_136515.1:44469559-44522059 GCF_053919585.1 Euprymna scolopes | reverse complement strand
ACAGACAGACGATCCAACTTAGAATACTCACACACACCCACACACACACACACACACACACACACACACACACACACGTGTGTATGTGTTTGTGTGTGTTTATGTCTATATTAGTTATCATGTTGACATTCGCACGCATATGTATGCTACAAACTTACGTTACGTATGTTCCGTTAAAATGATATATTTACACGGACTCGACATCGTGCACAGAAAGCTGACAAAGGACCACACACACACACACACACACACAAACACACACACACGCGCGCACATACACGCACACACACACACACACACATATATATATATATATATATATATATATATATATATATATATATACATATATATGACTCGAAGTATGTGTTGTTTTCCAAAAAGGGAATTTATTGATGGTACTTTCCACATCACGGGCACATGATTTTCTTAAGACATCGAGAATATGAACACATCTCTGCATTTTACACTTACAACTAGCTGCTGTTTTTACAGCTGGCCTCCAGGACAAACGGTCGCCGACGATTTTTTTTTTTTTTTTGTAAAAAGTTCGGATTGTTAAACTATCATTTAAACCCAACTTGAACCTTCAATTCCCTTTAGTCGCCACATGGTTTCTTCTGTCTATCTGATTTTCTTTTTCTACTTCTCCTTCGTTGTGGCGTAACCCCGCTCGCTAGTTTAAGTAAACTGTAGTTTATTTAACTTAGAAAGAAAATTAATAGACATATCATTTATAATGCCGTTAAATATTTCGAAAAACAAAGCGTGTTTTGATATTGCCACCATTTTAATTCGACAAAACATTCCGTTTATTACTTTAATGTTTATATTTAACTAGCATATGGAGTTTCGTTTGCTATTTGGGAAGTGCAAAATTAGTGGCGTTGTTTGACGTTCAACTTCAAAAAACGACATTATTTTGCACCAACATTACATATAAAGATACTAGCATGGGTGTCTGGCGTTGCCCGGGATAAGTTGAGCAAGCAAAAAATCGGTGTACGTTGAGAAAAAAAAATCGGTGTACGTTGAGCAAAAAAAAAAAAAAAAAGTAATAGCAAAAATGCAGGCTCGAACCCGTACCGCAAAGGAGGAATAGAACGAGAATACACCTGGCGTATTTCTGTTACGACCACCGCCAAACCGGAAGGGACGTAGGTTTTAATTAAGGTTAGATAACCGAAAGGAGATGATGACTTTCGAAAATATCGGCGAAAAAAGCGACTCCCGCTGTAGAAAATTACCCAGTTGCATGTGAAGATATGAATGTTTTTAGCCAATTCTTCGATATTTGTCATCTGGAGCGCCGACTTTCAAAAGGATACTGATCTTGTAAAATTCCCCGCCTCTGTGGAAAGTTTTAGGCAGACATGCAAACATACATACATACGTATATACATTTATATATTGGTAACACAAATTTTCGATCCAAGCCGATCAAAATCTTGCCCAATCTCTGAATACCCTTTATGTAAAATTTCAAATGTTTAGTCCAGAAATTGTCCACAGTAATTTGGTAGAGACCGAATCGGTCAATTTTTTAAAATTTGATCCCTATTATGACACCTTTACATTTATTGTTTTGAGCTCAAATCAAGTTATTAAGTTAGATCCATGTCCAAAACCTTATATCTAAAATTTAAATTGTGTAACGCAAATTGGCGGAGGAGTTTTGTAGAGTTCTCAAAGGTCAAATCATTGAACGACCAGCCACATTTTTGGTTGGTCGGATTATTGTAATCCGTTTTCAACCAGAAATTCGGCTTATCATCCCAAATCTCAATATAAAACTTCGAGTCTGTAAACTGAAAATTAACATAATTATTGTTTACAGAAATGTACACAGACAGACACACAGACAGACACACAGCCACGTTAACTTTTATAGATATATAGATTGACCACTTTTGCACGACTACATACCAACTCTATCGTGTGAAACGTCGATACCTCTACAACAATTTCAAAAATAAAAGGTACGATAATTCTACATATAAACGGATTTAAATGCCAAAAATTTTATCACCGCCCCAAAAGAAGTACCTTCCAACCTCCCCACGAGATATTTCGGCGAAAGGCATACAAAGTAGGAGCTATTCTTAATATATAATGTACGCTTTGCGGACTGTATAGTTTAATGTAAATTCTTATAGACTGTATCTTTCTAGAATGATTTCTAAACACGATTCTTCCACATTGGTGTTATTTTACTGTTTGTAAATTTTATTTCTTAAATAAAAAAATAAATAAAAGTAAAACAAACTGAACACTATTCAATTTTGAAAACAACAAAATATAATTTTTTTTACTAAAACGAATGTTTTTATGTTTACAAATGATAATTTATTAGATATTGTTCTATTAAAAAATGAGCCATGCGTAGATATTAATTGTCAAGTAAAACTTCAAGGATAAATTAGAAAGTAATTACGATGTAATAAAAATATGATTTAACTCACCCTCGGAATATGGGGGACACCACTGGTATATGAATATATCGACAGGGGATTCCGTACTAGTGTTGTATATTGGTTTATATTGGAGGAGATGATATTTTAAAACGTGGCATGTGTTATCTAGTGAATGCAAGATATTGTTCTTTTAACAGACAGATAATAAACGTATAAATCGTATGTATGTTTTTTTTAGCCAGGGGGCATGATATTGACGTGTAAACCGAGTCATGTTGTATCAGACATATTGCACAGTATATTTTTAAAGTTCATATGTAATAAGAATAATATATGCTTCATACCTTTATCTTGAAGAGTTCTTTGAACTTCCTGCTGCTCCGTGACGAACCATGAAGCGATCAGCACCAACCGATTGAGAGAACTCTTCTCATTTGTGACGCCATTAAAACAACTCTTTATATTTTTATAATATAAATTTATTACAGTTGTCTCAAATGGTTTTCACTGGATCTGCAGTTTCTACATTTTCTATTCTTACAGCCCGCTCCTATTTGTATGTCCCCCCTTGTCTTGACGTCTGTCTGCTCTGGTGGTCAATCCTCAACTCCCTGACTCTCTCCAAAACTAACAACATCACGTGTTCTCTTACGTCACCTAATTGCGTGTCTCATACCAATCTAATCCACCTAGTTATTTGTTTATTCAAAACCCCAAAATAATGTTTGCATATATTTTCTATTTTAACATTCTTTTTGCGATTCACACGTCAATCATTGCTTTCGAAATTTAATTGGTTATTCTTCTAATCATAATAACTAATCCAGCGAAAATTCGTCGCTCAAATATATTAACAAGAATACAATAACAATAATAATAATGTCTTGACCATTGATCCCGCTTGCCACAGTTAACAGATACTACGCTATGATCACAGTCTAAAGGGTCATAACATTACACTAGTACTTAAATATAACAATTTCTAACAAAATAAACGCTTATCGAACTTTAAGGACGGATATAAACATTAAAATGTAATCGCCCTAAATGATAGAATACCTAAGAGATACAAATAAAAAAAGCTATTCTCAAAATCCGGAATAAATTTTGATGACTATATACAAGCTATAACGATGTTCTTCTTTGCTAAAAAAGATGATTGTTACGGTCTGCTGCAATGCCCGTGTTATTTAAAAAAGATTAAATTAAAATAAACTGTAAATAATTTAGTTTTTAAAATACAACCTAGAAATTTTAATACCGAAGTAAACATTTATGTTTAAAAAATAATGACTTATTACGAATTGTGTTATCAAAAGAAAAAAAAATCCAGCAGCTACGATGCAGAAAATGTGATTCATGTAATCCTAGAGTAAGAAAAAGTGAAAGTTTTAATATAATTAATAAAAATTATTAGTAATTCATAAATTTAACTTTAAAATGTCCCAACATTATATGAAGAAAAAAAAGTAAAAAATATTGTTAAAATCTTTTAACGCTGTCTAAATGCAAAAGAGAAAAAAAAACAGAGACGTAAGTCGGGTCTCAACTTGAGAACTAATAGCTATAAGCCATCATTCATACTCATTCGGCGAAACTGATTGTCATGACATAACATTGGATATTGTTGTATTTTATGCATGCAAGAAGAAAATGGTGTTCACGTATGCGCACATGTTAAAATCATTTCACATTTTTTGTTACCCCAATAAGATTTTGTTGTTACGGTAGAAAAAGTTAATTTATCTCAATCTTCGATATTTAACGTCCGAAGTATTGACGAATTCAGAAAAAATAGTGGTCCGATTTCTATTATTTTACTATTAAATTGACATCCAAACCAACAAATACATAACAATGTCATTATATCATCGATGATTTAATTAAAAAAATCATTTGGACTTCATATTTAAATTCTATACAGAAAACACCTAGCACAATGAGTACGTCACTATTATCTAGTACGAAAAATGTTTCTTATTTTTAAAACGAATCTCCGATCTGTTTTATTGTAATTATACCTTACGATTTTTTCATTGTTATACTAATTATAAAAAAAAAGAAAGAAATAAAATTAGGTATATTCAAAGTATAAATTTATTCAAATAAAACTATAATGTCTGATTGCTGAGTTAATTATTTAACCAAGTGTATATGTATATATATATATATATATATATATATATATATATATATATATATGAAATGAAAATTACAATTGAAATTACTAAAATTACAATTGAAATAACCAAAATGATCCAAGATGGTAATTTTTTTTCATGTGTCGGAAGTAGAGTGAAAAGTATTTTCTTTTATTAATATTATTGGAATCTTTTCTTTTTTTCCTTGTACACATTTTTGTGAATTATTCCATGGATTTCTGCCTTTGGATTATTATGGACCATCTTGTTCCAATTACAGGATTTCCTTTGATTTTACTTGTACAAATGGAAATTCTTTTAACTTTCTTGAAGTTTTACATTTGGATTTTACCACCACTGGATTTTTTATCTTCCACCAGACTATCCATTCGTGTGTAATCACCTTTTTCTTTACCATATTCCCTCTGTTTCACTTTTTTTGTTTTCAAGTAGGATCTTTGACTTACTTGTTGTTTCATCAAATACTTCTGCATGCAAAATCCGATCACAGATTTTGCTAATTCCTACCCTCAGATGAGAAGGAAAGTATTCCCCATGAATAAAAACATATTTAAGCGTATTTTATGACCCGGCACCTTTGCGTGCCTCTTCTTTCAACTATATATATATATATATACACTAGCATGGGTGTCCGGCGTTGCCCGGATATTTGGAGGTGCATGTTGAGCAAAAACAAAAAAAAAGCGGTCAATTTTTAAACTTTGACCCCTATTATGACCCCTAAACATTTATTATTTTGGACCCTAATTAAGTTATTAAGTTAGATCCATGTCCAAGGAACTTATATCTAACATTTCAAGTGTTTAGACCCAAAATTGTCGGAGGAGTTCGGTAGAGTTCTCAAAGGTCAAATCGTTGAACTTTGACCCTTTAATCACAAAATTTGTGGCCGAAAACCGATCACATAGATTTTCCCAAATCTCAGTACCCTGTATATCAAAATTTGAGTCTGTAGACATAAAGTTGACAGAGTTATTGCGTAGGGAAATGTACACACAGACAGACAGATACACAGACAGATACACAGACACGTTCACTTTTATGGATATACAAGAGAATTTCAAAATCAAGATTAATATTTTTTTAAATCTGTAAATAATGTAAGCAGTCAGTAATAGAAAGTTGTGAGTAGAAAATATTTTAACATAAAAATTAACAAAAGTATGGTCAGTATTTTTTTTTAAAAACTGGTAATACCTTGCTTAATTTGCAATATTTTGTTGAGTCTGTAAAATGAAAGAAAGAAAGAGAAAATTACTTTTATTTCGGGAGTTTAGGTACAATTCATGTGAACTCTAAAATAATATTTTTCTGTTTTATTACTGCGACAATTGTTAAGGGTTGATCATTTTTTAGTTACAACGTCATACCAAATCGATCCCCCGTTTTGTAACCAATAAACATATTGTGTTTTTTATACAATGTTGTTTTTCTAAAAGGTGAGTTTTTTTTTGTTACTTATTAAATATAACTTTTTTTGGCGAACATATACAAAAGAGGCCCTTGCATGCAACCTGCCGGCTATCATGTAAAATGCGCCCTGCTTATAGGGCCACATGTTGGCTAGAACTGATTTTGTGTGTGTGTGTGTGTTTTTTTATGGATAAATAATATGACAACAAAACCAAATAAAATTTCGAATTGTTTTTAAATGTTTGGAACTTGTGGGTATTACCCCCCCCCCCCCGCTGCAGCCGCTGAAATTTCGGTATTAGTTTACTGTAACGCCCGTATAGAAACGTATAGAAATATATATATAGTGTTGGTGGCAGATTTACAGTTTCCGTCGCGAAGAAATTGTATTCATGATATGAAGAAATCACTTTTTGAAAATTTAATTTGGTGTTGGTGTGTTATTTATCCAAAGGAAAAAAATATATATAATAACATCGGAAGCAGTCAACAGAGCAGAACAACGCAAAAAAAACAAACAAATAAGCACTTGAATTTTGTGTTGTCATATTGGTGATCCAGAAAAGAAATATATATATATATATATAACAACGAAAGCAGCCAACCAAACAGAATAACGCAAAAAAAAACATAAAAAAGAACACCAGTTGTAGCCAAAATTTGCAGGGCGCGTTCTACATGAAATAGTTAATTAGTACCCAATCAGTGGTTATCCAGGGAATTAATAGAAATAAGAAACCGTGAAAAAAAAGTAAAGGGGAGGGGAATGATGGTTTGGCAGAATTGGCACATCATTTTGTACTGTACAATAGTGGTAATATTTTTGCTGTAAATAGCAAGCAGTCGAAAAGTATTAAAAATTGAAAAAAAGAAGGAGTTTTGTTAGGAAAGATGATGTCATTGTTTGAAATTTAAAGATAATGTGCTAAGTGAAAAAGTAAGTTTAAAAAAAGTATAATAAAAAAAAGGTGTATGTGATTGTAAAAGAACGTGTTGTTTAGTAGTAGTGTTGGATGGACAGTCGGCAATTATATTGGTGTAATTTAATGGCGGACGTGGTGTCGGAGGTTGGATTGTGATGGCTGGTGTAAGTTTCGTAATTTTGTAATTTGTAAATAGCAAGTTAGGGAAAAATAGACCCTCCCAAGATGGACAATAAATAATGGCATAATATTTTATGGTAAAGTAAGAACGTAGGAACCATAGTTTTTTAGGAGATGTGATTATTGGATTAACCAATCAGAAACCGTCTGTGGCACACACATCTCTGTTTTTATAGATATATAGATAGATAGATAGAAGAGATATATATATATATATATATACATATATATATACGTTTTATTTTTTATTAGAATTTTTTTCTGTTTAGTTACATTATTGTTTCAGCTACGCAACGTTTTTTTTTTGGCCACAATGGCCGTATATATATATATATATATATATATATATATATATATATATATATATATATATATATATATATATATATATGTACGAAGCTCGCGGTTTGTTTACAAACAAACGTTTGAGCATTTTACGAGTGGCGGACGGATGTTTATTTAAATAGACATTCGGACAGATGAGTTGCGGGCACCGCTTCCGTGGTCAAGGGGTAGAACTGCCGACTGCCATCACGACGGTTCTAAGTTCGATCCTCGGCTTGGGATAGGTGCTAGTCTAGCGGCACTGATGAGTTGTGATACAACGAAACAGGACTGTATGTCGATGACTAAAATATATATATATATATATATATATATATATATATATAGTTGAAGGTGTTCTAGAGAAAAAAAAACTCATAGATTAAAAAGTGGTTATTAGGAATGTTCAATAAAAACGAACAAAATATATTTTATTTACAAAGATAAATATTACATAGTCGCTACATGGAACATGTTTATATTTCGAAAAATAAGTTTGCAAAATCCAAAAGCCCTCGGTAATGTAATATGGATTATGTGTCACTGAAAATGACTGCTCCTCAAATAATATACTATATTATTTGGGGCCCAGTAGTCTTCATTGACACACCCGCCATATTACGTACCCTGAAGAGGACTTCTGGTTTTCACCAACCAAGTGTCCGAAATATTAGCAAGTTCAGTGGAGTGACGATGTAATATTTGTCTATATAAATAAAAAAATGTTATCTCTCTTTCTCACTCTCCCTCTCTCTCTATATTTATATATTTATATATATATATATATATATATATATATGTATATATTATATATACATATATATGCGTAGTTTGCTTCATATATGTGCATGCATATATATATATACACATATATATATATGTATATATATATATATATATATATATATATATATATATATATATATATATATATATATATATGCGAATTATTTTCTTTTTTGTGCATTGAGTATGGGCAGGATGCATATAAAGACAGCCGCAAAAACTGAGGATATGTAACGTTTTTTTTTCATATAAACGACTAGTGTTAATCTGAATTGTCAGAAATATTGAAGCTGACACAGATTTCATTGTCTGAATATTTTCTATTTAATACAATGCTGCAATTGTTTGCTAACGGCTGTGACAAATTCAAAATTAATAACACAGACAACATCTGCTTTCGACATTTTCTTTGCATCGAGCTTTTGTTAATTGTAATATTCGCTAAACTGAAAATGTTGTAACTATTTTTAGTTTTAATTTAATTTCAGAATGTAGCCGTATACTAGAACCTCCAATATCAAAGGTCTTTCCGTGTATTTAACAACTTCTCTATGCAACTAAAATGGATGGCCATTTCAAATGAATAAAATGCTTTTCTACGAAAAAAAAAAACAATAACCACCTGTATATCCCTTATGAAAATTGAAATCCTATAAAATCATATTCATCCCCATGTCTAAAATTTTCATTTTAGTTCTTTTGAAAATCTTTTTGTGTTTTTGTACTTAGAAAAATGTTCAATATCATTCAAAGAAAAATATCGGAAGATCTTTATTAATAAGTATTAACTAGCGATACATAGAAGTCTACTTGAAAATATATAATTTTCATACACAAATATATCACTTATTAGCTGCCTTCATTCATAATTAGATTGCTTTCAAAATTTTAAATTTTTTTGTTTATTTATTATTTTACGGTGTGTATTTTCCAAAATATCATAAAATAAGAGTACCTAACATTTTACGATAAACTCATTCTCACATCCTGTTAAATAGTAAGAAATTAGAGGTTGATGCCCAGTCCATGCATGATTACTCGTTTGTAGTAATACAGGAAACATTCAGTGGTGAGTAGTTTTCTAGTAATAAAGACGAAGCTTACCACAAACAAGAAAATTACGCTGAAGCAGCGTTGCAATTTTGCCACTCTGTAATCGAAGTACTGTTACGTCGGGAAAAGAAACAGATGCATAAAAAATATTGTTCAAATGCTTGTAAGAATGAATTAGGCGTCGGATAAAATATCTATTTCATCAGTAAAGCATCAGTTTGGCAACATATTAATTAGGAATCACACTTTTAATATCCCGGGGCTGTTTCATAACATGGTGTCAAATCATGCTGGCTCTGCAAGATTTTATTTTATTTTAAGATTTTGATATGTATGGATTACTTTTATTAGACTCTCCGGTGAATATTTGTATCAAAGAGCGAACGCTAAACACAGTGACATCCTTCACGTAATTTTTTTTAATTTTGTAGTAGTTCTCACCTCAATTATTTCAGACAATCACTATTACTTGCTGTCTAATCCAGGCATGCATCTGCATGGCTGCATCGAATATCATTGTTACCCAGAAGTAGCAGATGAGAGACCCAGTTTACAATATTGTTAAAATTTCATTGAATTCTAAAAAAAAAAGGTACAATGTTAAGATTAATGAGTTTATTCGGTACACTCTTTTTAGATTTTCGTAAAGTTGTTTTTGTAATGTTACTGTTGATAACTTTCTTGTACATCTCCTTGAACTCAGTAATCTGTATGCAAACACAAAGGCAAGTGTATGTAATCCATTAGAGTATGTTGTTTCCGTTGTGTCGGTTACGATCAACTATCGATGTTTTAATTGATTTGGGATTGTAGGAATCGAGTTAGATCCTTTTCACCACGTAACCAGTGTTTCGTTGTAATTTAAATGGGGTTGTTTACTGCACGCATAAACGAAAGGAACTAAAAGGGAATTTCTTGGAGAACCCCTGATAAAATCGTATCCATTTTAAGTAGCATTGTTTACCAACAATAGAAGGCCGGCCTCGCACTACGATGTATGCATGCCACAGTTTCCTCATCTAAACACCACATACCGCCTCAAGTATTTTCTTGTAATGTTTCCATATTAAATTGAATGTAATACTATGTGTTCTTGCCAAAATATCAATCGGGATCAATTCATCGATCAATATTATGCAATTACAAGAACAATTTTTAGCGCACAGGTTATCATCATCTATCAATGTATATAATTGACATTTTTTTACTGTAAGAAAAAAAAAAATGATTTGCCTCACAAAAGAAATCTCCGTTGGAAAATGTTTTTTTTATGAAAAATCTAATCATCTTTCCACCACTAAATTACAAAACACATCGCATTCGGTTTTTTTTTTGTTTTCTTTGTATTTAGTTAATTTACATTTCCCGTCGTCTATGCAAATGAGAATTGCGTATTTTTTTAATCTAATTGAGAGACCCTAACTGCATGTGATTTCCCTGGGTGGATTATTTGATAAAGAAATAAATAACAATTCTCTTTTCTTATCTTGAAAATATTACATTATTTGGGGATATTTTCAGATACGGCCAATAATCAATATGAGAAGCACAATCAACCGCAAGTCGGTAGGCATGTATTTACTTCGCAAAGGTGTAAAAACGTCACAGAATATGGTAGAAATTCGAGTAATCATCCTTTAATGAACGAGTGTTCCTCCTTAGACATATTTTCAGGATGTTCGTAAATACTTTGAACGGTTCATCAGATATATATTAAAAATTATGTCAATTGCTGAAACGCATGAGTTATATGAAATACATTGATAATATATGTACAGTGAGTAATTTATAAGATGTGATCTGTATTTTGAAATATGATATCCGTCGATTGACACCAAACGTAATACCGTTGTTGCGAAGTCTTTTTCTTTGGTAGGCGAGCCGAGATTCTGAAGATATGTCAGGGGGACCGTGCCTCAGATTTTTTTAGCAACGATTAGTGGTTGTATGCGAAATCAGTTATAATGTTACTGTTATACCGTGCAACTCTCTACGGAGTGACATGCTTTTTTGCATGCTATATGCAGCAGCTGAATCGACAAAATGAATACAAAGTCTGATGTTGAATCTTCATGGATATAAACGAAAACTCTCTCATCAAGGGAGGTATGACAATGCCCTTTATTCTTTCTTTGATCAAGCTAAGAAAGTATTTGATTAAATAGGGGCCAGGTCTCGATAGCAAGTCTAAATGACAGAACAGCAATTGTTGAAAATGTTCGATATTTATGTATACATAAACAAATGAAATACTAATCAATTGAGGTGGCACTTTAATCTCAAAGATAATGATAATATGCATGAAAACAGCTACGTATACGACAAAACTGCTATTAACCTTGATTTAAGTACAGGACTCATAAGATCGCACACAAGTAAGAGAAGGTAATAGTGTAAATATACGATATTAATTTTATGATGTAATTGGTAGTTCGATTTTGTAAATGACTTCCATAAAAAGGCGGGACATATTATATGACCTACTATCCGTTTATTATTACCATGTTCATACACAATGCTTTCTTCTATAATTGGTTTTCCGTATACGTTCCTTTATCCTCGCTAGTTCTATTTTCGATTGTTGTTTCTTTTGTCACCAATCTTTTTTGTCGACGTCGATGCGAATCCGGTACGTCGTGTTTTATAAACTGTATCCTCTCCAATTTCCCCGCCCATAAACTACGCGTAATTGACCGTGGAGCCTCAGTCATCGTGTTCCGTCTCGAGGTGAACTCTTGACAGGTGTAATGGGGCCAGGACATAAATGATACTGTCTTGGTATAAAGCACGCCAACAGATTCTGCGTGTGAGACTCGGATCGTTTTCTGATATTTCTCGTAAATATGAATAATGCGCAGAATGGAAGCCCAAACACAAAACGCAAAATACCAATGATTGTTCCGTCAGACGTTTTTGAAACATAAAAACATAAATCTCCCATGCTATTTTCTTTACATTTTTATCCGCAATGCACTAGCAATCATATATATATATATATATATATATATATATATATATATATATATATATATATATATATATATATATAAAGAGAGAGGGAAGAAGAAATGAAAGACAGAGAAATAAGAACTGAGAAAAAGTGACGTGTGTGATTTATAACTACGTAGACATCAGAAGAAAACGACATACATAAAGAATTAAACAAAGGAAACATAAACAAGTTTGCATAGTCTTACTTCTTATCTTAATTGTTTTACAGAAACAGGCTTGCAAATAAAATACTGGAACACAAATATTTAACAGCTCTAACGTAATAATAAAATATGATAGCAAAACACACACACGGACACATACACACACGTATATATATATATATACATATATATATATATATATATATATATATATATATATATATATATACACAATATATGTACCAACCACTTACTTATATTTATATATTATATAAGTGATCCAGTCTGTCTGTATGTCCTTTTAAGGAACAGTTTCTACCGAAATATTCCCCTGCTGTTTCGTCAACTGACTTATAAGGTGACATATACTGGATTCGGACTTCTGGAGCTAGATGAAGTTTGTTTTAGTATTCCTAATACATGAAGCATGTCAGGATAAAAGAAATGGAAATTTGCCGGTGAGAGAAGTTTTATTGTGTATAATGTAGGTATGCGGAAATATAAATTCATACGTTTAATAACAAAAAGAAAGGTCAGCCCTGTACTAGATTTCCGAGAATTGAAACGATACGTCGAATGCCATACTGGGGGTTACGCTGTGCGACCATCAGAGGATTGAGGCAAATTAACGGAACCTCTAAGTTTGTCGATATAAAGTATGCCTATTTGCAACTGCGCGTTGCCAAGAAACGCTGGAAGTAACAGTTGGTCAAATATAGAGGCAGAACCTACTGCCTTACGAGGGTGTGGTTTGGTCTGAACTCGGCATCCAAGATCATACCAACCATTCTAAAGAAGATTCTAGAAAAAATGGTGAAGAGAGATGGCGCCATGAGCTCATATATCGACGACATTCTCGTGAATGAACTCTGGTTACTGTAGGGAAGGTTGTGGTTCACTTGAAGAATTTCGGGTTGGCCACCAAGGCCCCAGAAGAATTGGATGGCTTTGGGACTAAATCGTAAACGAAATGCGTCGGCTTGCCTGGAATTTCCAAGGGGAAACAAGGTCCCACGAATGAGAGAAGTGCTCAACAAGCGGGAGATTTTTTCGATATGCGGTAGGCTGATCAGGCATTACTCCATTGGCGGATGGCTTAGACCAGCATGAAGCTACATGGAGAGACATGCCGAGCGTAGAGGATGTGATGATAGAGTGGGACGAAGAACGACCGCTTTGATTGAATAGGTCCTGAAAAAAGTGAAAAAGCAAGACCCAGTTCCGGGAACGTGCCGCGAACACTGGATGGAATCGTGTGGTGTGATGCAAGCAATAGTGCAACAGGGGTTGTCTTTGAAGTTGGTGGAGTGGTTGCGGAGGATGCGGTCTAGCTACGGAAGAAGGATGATGCTAGGCAATTCGATGTAGCAGAATAAGATGCAGTTACCAAAGGAGTTAATCTGTTTTTAATATGGGGACTACGCAACGTCTGTAGAAAACAAACTCTGCCACTGAGCTGAAATCGATGATTTCACATGAGAAAAAGATGAGAACAAAAGGTGCAGCAGAGATGCTAGTGAAGCGGAGGCTCAGGATGCTGGCTGAGCTGATGCAGGGGTTTTCTTTGAAGCTGCGCGTAATCATGGTTGCCTCTAAGAAGAACACGGCGAATGCTCTCACAAGAGTAAGAAGAAGCTTTTGCCAACAAAAGAACATATTGATGCAGTGACTCATCTGGATAAATCTGGGGTGCGAGAGTTGCACAATCTGCACCATATGGGGGTAGAGAGGACACTGTATCTAGTAAGAAATGTTGATTCGAATGTCCGGAAGGACCAAGTGAAGCAAATGGTCAGGACTTGTGACACATATCAGTCAATTAATCTGCTCCAAGGACGCAGGAAGCTGGAGAAGAAGGTATGACGGGGACCTGGGAAAGACTCGCAGTTTATGTCATCCATTCATGAGTTGGGCTTTACATGCCGATTATCGACTACGGCCTAGGTCTTTTTTGCCTTATGGAAAAGGCTGTGAGGTGAAATGGGCAGTGAAATAGCAGCAGCACCAGATGTGGTGTTTCTGGAGTGCGGTCCAGTGGAAGAGCTTCAAACCGAAAACTATACTGCATTTAGATACGCAGTAATGCGGATATGCTAAAGAAATGGAATGCCCATCAATTCTTTAGAGCTAACTATAGACCCAGTGGCAACGGAATTGTAGAAAGAAACTACTGGACTCTAAAGGCAGTGGCAGAGAGAGGGAACACCTCAGCTAAGCAAGCGGTCTATTGGTACAACATGTCAGATATATCGGGACAACAGCACGGGGCAGTTCTACAGTTGTCAATATTTAAATACCCCTGGAGGCATCTAAGATTGAGCCGGCAAGCAGAGTGATGGAGTCAATAGGGACCATCAAACTCGGTGAGTAAATATGGGTGAAGCCCCCAAGGGCGCGATGTACCACACAGTGGAGAAGAGGACGAATAATCGGGAATAATACTAGCAACAACATTGCGTTGGATGGAGTACTGAGACATATTCTTGATATCAAGCCAGCGGAAAATGAAATGGTGAAAAGCGATGTGCAGCGGGAGGATGGCGAGACAGCTCAGAGACCAAGAAGGGAAAGACGACCGACACAGTGGATGAGGAATTATGAAATGTGATCCAGAGATCAGGGAAGCATGTTATTTAAAGTTAGCAGAATGAAAGGAAAAAAAAGAAAGGGAACAACAGATCAAACGAACAAAAGTCTTACCCCGTGTGTGTAGGGCGAGGTTGGGCGAAAGAGAGAGAGAGAAATCAAGATGGCGCCCAGAGTTTTAAAAGATGTGTTCCGGTGGAAGTCACGCGAAATCACACGAAATCACACGAAATCACTTGGGAAACATGTATAAAAGGAGTTGGCAGGTTAGGTGGGTGAGGCAGACAGACGAAGGTTGATGACAGTGGTGATCTCGAAACCGGAGGATGTTGGCGTGCAAAGACGAAATCCATTTTCTTTTTTTTAATTTCTTAATTTTGTTGTCCTCAATCAGGAACACTTCAATGGAGTACAATTGTTATTCTTTGTCACAATTGTATATGTAAATTGAGTCAAGAGTATATGTCTTAGTGGTTGAGCAGGTTTAGGTTGCTTTGCTTACTTTTGTGTCGGGTAGTACTGTGGTTCCAAGAAGATGAAGTGTATGCGAATTGTATACTGGTAATCGAGATTTCGTATGTTTTTAGGAACCTAGTTGTTTATGCGTGCGGGACTGTATTATAGCTATTTTTTTCATTCCCAGATAAAGTATATAATACAGAACCATTTAATTGCACGATGTCGTATCATTTTCCTAGTACTGATATTTTGCGCATAGATTACAATTACTTTGTTATGAATGTGATGCGCATATAATTTGCTGTCATGCCACTATCTTAAAGGGTACTAGTTTTATATTTTTATTCGGTGAATACTAAACGGTATTTATTGTTGTCCTGAAGTAAACCTCTCGGATATTCCCTTCTACATTTTAAAGCCGTAATGTTTCTATTCTAATACCGTATATAAAAACAAATGTATACAACCGGAATTTCCGATATTTTATACAGTTATAGAAAGTTATAACCGTGATGTCTATTGATGGAAGTATATTAGATTTTATGGGCCCTTATTTGCGATGTATTGTGAAGAGTGTAAGTACTATGCGTTTGTTTCCAGTCTCATCTCCATTTTCTAATCACGATTTTACGAGGTTTTCGACGCTTATATAACGCATACGTTGTCATTCCCTCTTTGCAGAATACAGAATTGAACATAACTTAAACCTTGATGAATACAAATAGACAAACTCGAAAATCATAAATATAAATAAATACCAAAATAAAACTTGATAAATCTATGGGAAATAAAGATTGTCCTTAAAACCGATGTTAAGAATGATTTACAAACAGAATATTGGAAGTATTCGAAATTACATCATTTCTTATTTCGCAAAAGCACGAAACACGTGACTATATTTTACTTTTCAGAATAGAATGAAAATAGTTTTTGTTTTAAACGTTTGTTTGATCTTTATATTCGAACTCATTTTCAATATCACTTCGATTTGCGGTTCGTCTGTCGAGTGTTTGATAGAAAATGCAATCTTGCATTTAATATGTAATGGATGTATAGTAAAATTAAAATATTGAGTGTTCAGTTTACTTATTGCCATGTTGTGTCACCTGATAATTTTGCTTTACTTGTTTTGCTTTTTCCTTAAGGCCAATTGGAGTTTACGCTATTTAGTTCTGCAATTGGAGGTTAATAAGATTGAATCCTGGATCGTAAGTAGTGTTGCAAGACCTTAAAACATAACCATACGTTGTATTGTCTCAATTTCCCCCTTAATTCTGATTTCTCCTAGCCTTTATTTAAATCCTACGAGACCGTTTCTAGTGCCTATTATTTTTGTACCCATTAGCAGTTTTTACACAGACGATCAATATGTTTTTTTCTCTTCTGATAACCTGTAGCGTTTCTTGGAGCTTGTGTGAAAAATATGTCCTCATAGATTTCCAGTATTCTCGACCTCTTTCTATAACATTTTCAAATGAAACTACCCTACCCCGTTCATTTCTATAAGGTTGGTGAAAAAAATAATGTTTTTTGACTTGAAGTTGGTCGTCAAAAACAACCTTATTTTTGCGCTAATCTATTAACTAGTGATAACTATTATTTACACGCTTCCCCAAGACTTAAGCATTGTTCGAACTCTTAGACGTCCGCTCAGTGCTTTTTCTCTTCGATATTTCTAACGTCCTGGATTCTTCACTCGTGTAGCGCTTGTCTACATCGACATAATAGTTGAGTGGAGTAATGTATTTACATATTAACGGTCTATTTATTTGTTCCCTATTGAATTCGCAATATTTGCGTCTTACTTCTATTGTTTTTTCTATATGGTATACAAGTGTTTGTTTTCTCCTGCTTAGTTTTAACATTCAAGTGTTTCCTGAAGCTGTCTGTTTACAGATCTAACATCTTTCACATAGTCTAAGTAATTTATTGATTACGCTTACGCAGAGTCTAGTATCTATGTACTTTGGGGGTATCTCAGATGCTCCTATTATGGAGATCCAGCCTTCGGGTATCTTGACCTTTTGTCCAAGATCTAATCTCGTTCGTGTAGTATCTGTTCCGACAGATACTGCATCCAAGACGATATGTGGGTGCAACCCCACATATCAGGCCATTGCTGTTGAACAATCAGTTATTGGCCAATGTAGGGGGCACCCTTCATACCAATTGTCACTATCAAGTTCCACCTTGCGGAAGCTGGTTCACCTCCCCTTCATTCTCCACATGAAAATACGACCTTGTGCTCAATTTGCTCAGTGGGGAAGCAAATAAATACACATATTCTTCTGTTATATTATTATTATTATATTAGCTCTCGTCATCACCTTGTTGTTATTATTATTATTATTATTATTATTATTATTATTATTATTATTATTAACTGCTGTTATTTATTTTTTGCATACATTACCATCATCATTATTTTACTGCTGTGGTAGTTCTAGCTTGTACTACTGCTATAATATATGTGGGCTCAACGCAACAGTGTGCTTATATTGCAATTAAAACATATGCTAAAAACTGATTGCCATTATCACTGAAACAAGAGCCATCATTTCTAGGGGCAAAGGTTGTTGAAAGCTGACCTTCCCTTTCAATCATCGCCAGTTTGACACTTTCCCTTCTTCGATTAGCGCGTCGCGGAGACAAGAGCGACCACGGACACGTGCTCAAATTATGAGAAGGGAGGAAATAAACACCGTTCACCAGCAGAGACACGGAAAGAGATCAAGAGAGAGGAGGGGAGAATCCGTATAACACAGATAGTTGTTTTTACCATTTGCGTGAGGAAAAGTAAAACAAAAACAAATACATTATTGCAACCGGGAACAGTTCTATCATTAAATACAAATCGGAGAAAAAAAACATATCAATAAACGATTCTTAAAAAGAAATAACAAAAATGCTTAATAAGCAGTAAATTAAAGCCTGCTACGGAATGGAGGTTAATAAGATTGAATCATGGACCGTAATTAGTGTTGCAAGGCCAGATTGATACAGCGGCGAACCAAACTTATAGATTCTATGCTAATTTAGTTGTGAAGCAAGGTGGATACACGAAACGGAATTAGATTGTGTCCAAAGCACATTGATTATGTCATCTCGATATTTTATGAAATTGTGTAAATTGGAATATAACATGCATTAAAGGAGACAAAGACAATGTTACATAGTTACGTATGATGTAATTCACAATAATATAAACGCCTCTTTTTTATTTTTACCATGATTGAAATTAGTGCTATTTTTTAATTGTGTTTGCAAGAAAGTCAGTTTAATTGTGAAACAGAACCGCAATTCACAATAAACCAAATCATAAATGTGCTACATATTTTCTTTTGCTTACACTCCATTGTCAGTTTCTGTCAATGATTTCACAAAATTCTCCTATACATTTCTCCCGCATACATAATCGAAAAATAAACACCTTAAAATGTATAACTGTTTGACTTGTTTATTTGCGAAATATGGAATATAACACATGTCAGTAATATTTTTACACTTAACTGATTAAAAAACAACTGAGTCGAAGAAAGCGAGAGCAGAGACACACATAGAAAAAAGTATATGATTTTATTAAAAGGGTGTATATGATTTTATTAAAAGGGTGTATATGATTTTATAAAATGGTGTATATGATTTTATTAAAGTGTGTATATGATTTTATTAAAAGGGTGTATAGGATTTTATTAAAAGGGTGTATATAATTTTATTAAAATGGTGTATATGATTTTATTAAAAGCGTGTATATGATATTATTAAAAGGGTGTATATGATTTTATTACAAGTGTGTATATGATTTTACTAAAAGGGTGTATATGATTTTATTAAAAGGGCGTATATGATTTTATTAAAAGGGTGTATATGATTTTATTAAAAGGGTGTATAAGATTTTATTAAAAGGGTGTATATGATTTTATTAAAAGGGTGTATATGATTTTATTAAAAGGGTGTATATGATTTTATTAAAAGGGTGTATATGATTTTATTAAAAGGACCCACTATATTTTTTGAGATTAAATGTTACCGAATTCGGTGTTGGTTATTACATTTGATTATTCGGATAAACGTAAACGGTTTCTAAATATATCTTTAATTATAAGGATAGCGTATTATAAAATATTCAGTAGTCCAATATTACATTGGAAAAACTCGTAAAAACTACTGGGGGTTCAGCCGCAGAATTGTAGAATAGTATTTATAAAATTGTTTAATATTTTACATATTTGATTTAACTATAAAACAAATAATTTAGTGCTGACATAGAAAAAATATGTCTTTTTGTTACTTAATAAAACTGAGAGACCAAAATGATTTGATCGATGTAACCTCCAACATTCTTCAGGTGTATCTTGTCGAAGTGGAGGATCTTTCTGTCGAACTTTGGTGTCCGTACGGAATTTCAAACAGAACCCTATATTTGATCCACGTGGGTAAAATACTCTCGTTCTCTTTGTCATGATTGGCTAGAAACCCAAAACAATCTTTCATTGTATTTTTAGTGTGGCCCTTAATCGGGATTGAACTTTAAATCAACAAAAGATTGTGAATTCAAAACTGTATTTTATCAAGTACATTAGCTACTACGTCACTTGTTCTCTCGGCAATCCTTGTGAAAATATCAGTGAAGATAAGAATAGTTGCTCGAAGTATCAAAAGATACAAAGAAACATTTCCCATCTGAAGAATTCAGAAACGCCACATCGACTATTACTAATATAAAGGTGACTAGCTATCCTAATAATAGTTCCGATACGATATTAGATAAGCTATTAGCGATTTAAAGTGTGACTTATTAGATGTTATTTTAGAATGTTGTCAAATAAAACTTTTACTTCGGCGTATAACTATCATTTTAAATAAATAATATAAATTACAACAGGTAATTTTTTAACGTGTCTTAATTCTTCCTGGTTAGACCGTGGAACCTGATGTTATCTAAAAATAAACTATATATATATATATATATATATATATATATATATATATATATATATATATGTATATATATATTTATATATATATAAAGAGAGACAGACAAAGAGAGAAGATAAAAAGGAGATAAAGAAAGACGTGTATATTGTGGTCGAGTGGTCATGCGCAAGCAATTGAACTTTTAGTTGTTTATGTGCGTTTACTTGCATGTGCACGCGAGTAAAGTTAGAGACAAGGTCACTTTGAATGTAGGAAACAGCAAACTCTATAAAAAAATGAATTAGATGTAAATAAATTGATACCTCGGTCGAGGAAGGCGTTTCTCCACTGACAGAGGACAGAATTGACTAAATGTAGCATTAGTATACCAAACGTAGTTTCTTAGCTTTTAAACTCTATTTGTTTCTTACTAAAATTCTTTTCTTGGATTCATTTTCTTTTTGACTAGGTACAAAATAGGATAAACGCTTACATGAAATATATTGGGCCAGCATGAATATGATACATATCTTCTATATTTGAATGTTTATAAAGTAATGTTTCCAGACAGACTAACATTTGTATCTTCTACCATATCTTTCCCGAGGTTAGACCATAAATATACGTGAATATTGACAGAATAAAACGTACCTTGACGAGTAATTCTTGAATGCAAATTGTCTATAATTAGTTAATTATTGTTTTCTTTAGGATTCACAAACAAAGATTTCCGCATCGAGAACATTGCACTACCGCGAAAGACAATGTTTTAAATCGGAAAGGTGTATTGCTCGAGTACAAAAACAGATATAAGTAGATCCTAAGAAAAGCATGCTCTTAGTCACCCCTTAAATATTTTAAGAAACTGCTTAAAAAAACTACTAAACAACATATAAGATGAAAGAACAGGTTTACTGAAGCTTGTCGAAATGTTCTTTCCAAGCAAAGTACCTTGATTGATTACAAGAAGAATCAACATGAATAGATTTTTTTTTTACAGATCTGTTTTGTGAATAGTAACATTATATTTTTTACTATGAATCATCGACCTTATCAATATCACATTCAAACGGTTTTCATATTTGGCAAACAATGTTCAACTCACCTATTGACATCTAACCAGATAACCTATAATATAGATTTGACTACTATCGACAACATAAAACAACCACAAAAGTCGGTTTATACGAAAGATTACGGGAGCCTAGCCGTTTCAAAATTCAACAAATAAAAAAAATGTAAATCTACCGAATAAATAATAATAATCAATACGTGCATAGGTTATTATATTTATAGCTTTAATTTCTGTTTAATTTATATTTCATATTTTCTAACAAACCCAGTTGTATTTAAATTAATATAGCAAATAGTGAAGCGATTACTATATTAATTGTGTGTCTGTACTCTAACATATATTACCTAAAACACAATAAAGTGCTAGCTTTTGCTAACGTTTCCTCCATAGGCAAATTCATTTAAAATTCCATCTAGGAATAACATATAACAAAAACGAAGCCGCACTTTTACGCACGTCGTGGATTGCTGAGGCGATGATCATTCTAAGTAACCAAATCAAACGAACAAATCGATATACACACAGTGCCATATAATTTGTTAATGTAAATAAGGCCTTATGTGTATCTGGGTATATTTTCTATTCTTAGTAAGATCAATTTGCACAGCGACATTACCATTCTTGTGACTGTTCTCTTCTTATTACTCATATTTGAGTGACGTCAGATAAGAAACAGGTTGTTTACTTTTTGACACCATGATAATAGATTATCATTCGGGGTCATGTTCCCAATTAACATGGTTTGAACATTCAAGCAGAGACACATAAGCTTCTAGATGTTAAATCTTCATCACGGCTGAACAATAAACATTATTTCTAATGTGTGTTCAACTCCTAAGTATATCAAAATGAATCTAACACTTTCTTGAATGAAGTGAATCTTGTCCGTAATGTTTCACCAAAATAATTTTTTTATTTTCTTAGATATTTTATATTCTTGCTTATCTGAATATATAAAACACCTAATATGCCAACATTTCCACACATCTAAACATTGCTATTCTCAACGTCACATATCTACTGTGATCTAATAGAAACCGGTGTGCCAACGTGATTCGCCGTTATATATATGTATGCACCTGTTGTTCAGCCATAATGTCATTTGTTCAAAATTACAACAACGCCAAGAGTGTACACGATCTCTTAATTGGCGCCCTTAATATATGTAAATAGGGTTTTTTTTCAGCAGCGATACTGTTCCACAGAGGGCAAACACCTGCAAACATATTATGCATGCGTAGGCCGTGTTGCTGCAAAACGTAATGCCTATCCGACCTATACGAATTGTTAAACATGGTTGTAGCATTATGTCAGCCATTTTTCGAGTAGTAGCTGTACAATATAACCAAGTACCATGGATTGAATGTTGATAACTGAGCTTGTTTTATATTATTCCGCACATTGTTAGCCTTCCCCAACCAGCCTGCGATATTAGAAAGCTAGAAAACTTCTGAAATATGAGTAGCTTTACTAATATAAACAGCAAGAAACGCGTTGTGTCTTGCATTTATCTCAAAGAGTACTTTATTCATCAATATCTGAAACCGAGAATGTCTTTCTTACTACATTCGCCAACCTTTTTGTATTTTTACAGAATTCACTGCATAACTATATAAGTGTATTGCTTTCCAATATTCATTGCTTGCTAGTTTTTTTTTCACGGTTTATCATCTGTTTTTAGTTATTAAATGCAGAATCTCGAACGTTTGCCCCCGAATTTTATGCTTCATATTCTCTATGTCTTCAAAAATTTAATACATCATGTTTAGTTTGGCTATACGATTTTCAACAATTATTTAATGGCAAATAACGTAATTTTCAAGTTTATATTTCAAATATTGTAATGTTTGGGAAGGAAATTAATGTTATTTTGTTCTTAACTCTGTAGACAACGATTGTGTTTTGCGAAAAATCAACTAAAAGGAAACAACATACATGTTCGGTGATTTTATGATAAGAAATCAATATTTCTACATAATTTCATCTAGTAACACTAGCAAACATTAAGTTTTCCAAATTACCGTGATTCACAGTGAAGATATCCACGAAAAACCTATTCGCACATGAGCTATCAGCAGTAAAGATTAATTAGGAAGAAATGGCACGTAATCACAACATACGTGCTCCTAGTATGAATCCAGTTTGTTCCACATAAATACTTTCATCTATTATATTAAACGTCTCTAATTGCAGTGAAAACAGCTGTATTTTTTAGAAAGAAAATCTCACTAAGAAGTTATTGGAGAAATCGATGCCAACAATAAAATATTGTGACGCATACGAAACAAATGGATACTATTATATATCAATATTACGTTTCATGTTGTTACACTAATTATGTAATAATTCCAATATTGTCCATTTTTTTGTTTTCAAAATTCCCAATTACGATTCTGTTTTTTTTTTATTTAATGTGTAAATATGGAGTGATTTTTTCGAGTGGGTTTTCTCATAAATGCATACCGCAAAATTATATATATACTTTTGACAAACCTATGAATATAGTTTGGGTGTAATTTATGAGTTTAAGTTGCACATATATGCATCCTTTTGTTTTATTCATAAAAGTCGCGGAAAATTAAGTTTGAACAATACATATATGCGTCGAAATGTATACACGGATTGTTCGGATTCTGATACCGATTGTGATACTCTAGAAAAACTGATTTTTTCTCATCTTAAACCCGATGACGATTAATTATACTTACACAAGATACATTGCTACCTATGAAACAGTTTGCTTAATGCTTATTTCAAATTATCCACTATGAAATTATCGAAACTGGTTTGTTGAACCTGTATTTGGGAAGAGATTGAAAGTTTATGTATATATGCAACCAATGTTCCCTGTAACCTCATATCGATAACGGTAATCTTCTCTTCTCTATCTCTTCTTCTTCTTCTTCTTCTTCTATTCTTTCTTCTTTCTTCTTCTATCTTCTTCTCTTCTATCTTTCTATATAAATAAAATGAACTCATTTTTCCCGCTGATTTTGACATTAATAGGATTAAAAATCAGGATAATTCATGCAAATATAATATGCACAAACCGCAGAACAATATCTGAGGTGTGTTATAGGCTTATTATTTCTCAAATTCCTCGATAATCTTAGATTTCTATACTTTTTCTGCTGAGAAGTCACGGCCAAAATCGGTTAAGATCAATGGAAGTGGTAAAATATTTTCTCTCTAATAAATTCCTCCTCCCCCTGCCACCACTTAACACCGTTTGGGGATCGTTCACAAGGAACAGTTGAGAAGAGAACACCGGTTTTGCTTCGTAGTTCTTTCATGTCAAGTTATTTAAAATCACTAAACTAAGCTGCAGTGCTCTGTGGCGTAGTGGTTAGCGTGCTGGACAATTTACATTATATTTTCACGTTCGCGCCGACCTACCGTAGTCGTTTTTTTTTTTTTTTTCCTAAACAACTGGAATGGACTTTTCTTGGTGGCCGAACTGTTAACGTTGCAGATGTTTTTTTTTCACACTTTATTTTCCTACGTTTACTCATGACTCCGGGTTTGATCCTTCCTACTTATCTACCATAACATTTTTTTTAAAACTCCCCCCCGTCCCGGAAACAAACACTCGAGCAACGCCGGGTACCCCCGCTAGTAATTAGATAAATCAGTTTCAAATGTCACTTCTTTATTGAAAAAATACTAGAAAATAATAAATGACGATATACTACAATATATTAAGGAATGCAAAATAAGTTTTGACCACATTATTGTTTTAGTATTAGACTATCTTATTCAATGTTTTGAATAATTGGACAATATTTTTCTTGCTTAATAGCTTGGGTCAAAGGAATGGTATCGAATAGTAACATCCTGGAAAAGGATAAGAAATCATGAATAATAACCATGTGATTTTCATGACAAACTATTACGCCAAGAACAATGGATCCCACTAACATGTAGAACGATGAATAAAATATCATGTTTTATCTTGTCTTTAGCTAGGATGTCGTTTAGACAATACACACTTTTAGTGCGTGGTAAGTAAATTCGATGTCTCGTAAAAATATTGATAAAATATTGGAGATGGTCAGGATAGACATGAATATATATGTCTCTCGGTGATGTTTGCAAACGGAGATAATGAAGTGTTCAGGTTTGCTTGGAGGAAAGAAAAAAAAGGCATTGAAGCAGAATGTATTTGTCGCTAGGAATATGGAAGCAGTTCTATTGCGCCGATAACTGATTTCTCTGCAGTTGGAAGAGAGAGAAAGTAACTACACATAAACAAATAAAAAAATAAGAAAACAGAAATAAAATACGAAGCATAACCGACAGTAAAACAACGATTAGTTAATACAGTTCGAGTTTATGAAAAATTATGCAACACAATGGCGAACTAATAATATTGCAGTGATGAACGAGAGAGACCAAAGAAGTAAAACGTACTAAAGTAAAAATATAAAGATAGATTATGCATACAGAAAAAAAATTACGTGGATATATAAGAATAATATGAAAGCAACGCCGAAAGAGAAAATATATTTAAAAAAACGAATAAGTTATAATAATAGAATATGAAGACGTTATTTGTTCTGGGTCTTGGTAATATACGCGGTGATCAGGTTTACGAAATCATTATACAAGTAGTTTCGAAAATTTTAATTATACCTTGTTACTTGGGTTCCTGTAATCAAATAAATTTTCTGTTATAAAAATAAATATAAATCGAACACAAAACTGATGAGAAAATGAAAATATTTATTCATTTTGATCTTCGGTTTACATTAATACAGTAAGTAAAAGCTAATGTGTTATTAAATGTTTTTTACGCATTTTACACACACATACATATACATATACATATATATATGTACATATATTATATATACATATATATATATATATATATATATATATATTAGAAAATTAAGCGGGTTTTCCTGATTTCCCATTTTGTTGCCTTTATTTTAAGAGACATACATATGTATGTATATATATATATATGTATATATATCTATATATTATATATATATAAATATATATATATATATATATTAGAACATTAAGTGGGTTTTCCTGGTTTCCCATTTTGTTGCCTTTATTTTTAGAAACATACATATGTATGTATATATATATATATATATGTATATATATAAATATCTATATATTATATATAAATAAATATATATATATATATATATATATATATATGTAAGTAAATTTTTGGTACAACAAAATGGAAGGAGAAATTTCAGAGGAAACATAATTTAATTTAAATACCAAAAAACAAGAAATGGGCAGGTGAAATTAAAATTTCCTTAAGGCCTTATCGTCTGACCCTCTAAGAGGAAACGTCAGAATGATAAATTAAAAACTAAGAAAACGAATGAGGGAAGAGGGGAATTTTTGGTTTCAGTTGGAAGAACAGTGAAAAAAAAATTCTCACTGTTCAGGTGGTTTTAAATCAATGAATATCTCCAACTGATGTTTCAGAATCTTTTGTCTACACAGGCTAGGTCGAGAGTTGTTAATAACTAACGCCTCAATGATATTGAGATGATAGTTCGACCTAGCACTGTATAAAACAGAAAACCATCCATCGGAATATTGATCGGCACACCTATTTATACTCAACAGGTGATTTCCAATGGCGGACTCATGAGCTTGGGAGTGCCCGGATGTTCTCGAAACCTGGTGTAGTCGAATATCCCGAGGGATATATTGGGATATTCTCATTTCTAATCTTTGGGATGTTTTGCCAACGTAGTCAGCTCCACACTGACAAACGAATTTATAAACAACAGAGTTCTTTTGAATGGTTGGCAAAACATCTTTACGAAAAGAAGAGAAAAAGGTTCGAGTTGTGTAAACTACTCTAAGCATAGTAGCTGGAAAACAACGTTGAGTAGCAGAAGAAATCCTTTTAACAATATGAAGGCCATCAGGACCCAACCATGGTAATTTTAGATAAATGGGACAACGTGATGGACCAATATGTTTACCACTATTAAATGTAGTAATTTTACGTTCAATAGTAGATTTTATTATATTAATGGGATATCCATTATTAAGAAAAAATATTTATGATTTCACCAAGTGCCGTATCAAGACGGTTTGGTGAACAAATCATAAGTGCACGATGTCTAAGAGCGCTAATGAGGTTTATTTTTCTAGACTGAGGGGCAAAAGAAAACCAATTAAGATAAAGCCCTGTAAATGTAGGTTTTCTATAAACAGAGGTCTCAAACGTAGTACCAACTTTAGAAACACGAACGTCGAGGAATGGGAGAGAGCTACAGACTTCAACCTCCATAGTAAATTGTAAAGATGGATGCAGGTTACAAAGAAGACGAAGAAACTGTTCAGCTTCGCTCCGAGAGGGAAAGCATGCAAAAGTATCATCAACGTAGCGTGTGTAGAATGCTGGCTTAGTAATTTTGGAAAATAATTCGTTTTCCAAAAATCCAACGAAAATGTTGGCTAACGAAGGACCTCGGGATAGTCGACTACACCAGGTTTCGAGAACATCCGGGCACTCCCAAGCTCATGAGTCCGCCATTGGCAATCACCTGTTGAGTATAAATAGGTGTGCCGATCAATATTCCGATGGGTGGTTTTCTGTTTTATACAGTGCTAGGTCGAACTATCATCTCAATATCATTGAGGCGTTAGTTATTAACAACTCTCGACCAAGCCTGTGTAGACAAAAGATTCTGAAACATCAGTTGGAGATATTCATTGATTTAAAACCACCTGAACAGTGAGAAATTTTTTTTTTTTCACTGTTCTTCCAACTGAAACCAAAAATTCCCCTCTTCCCTCATTCGTTTTCTTAGTTTTTAATTTATCATTCTGACGTTTCCTCTTAGAGGGTCAGACGATAAGGCCTTAAGGAAATTTTAATTTCACCTGCCCATTTCTTGTTTTTTGGTATTTAAATTAAATTATGTTTCCTCTGAAATATATATATATATATATATATATATATATATATATATATATATATGTGTGTGTGTTAGAACATTAAGCGGGTTTTCCTGGTTTCCCATTTTGTTTCCTTTATTTTTAGAAACATGTTACGTAGTATTAACGAGATATTATATCCAAACTGTTTAGTTAATTTTATTCCTTGAACGTGGCTTAACCTTTTCTGATTTATCCATGTCCAATTTCGTGTACAGTCGCTTACAATATAGTCAAAACGCAAATTAATAAAAATAGAAGACATGATTCGTTTTCAATGTTGTGTAATACCCGTGGGGACGAAATTTTCAAAATAACTACTTAAAGTGTTTGAGACGTTTGTCAATAGCAAACTTGTTCATAATCAGGAAAACTTGGACCTGATTAATTATGTCCAATATGATTTTCGGAGTTTTCGTCTAGGAGCTTATCTATTTGGTTCAAAATTGATCATGTTTTCGAAATGCAATTCGGAAGGAGAACACCCAAATCGTCGATAGCAGAATTGTCAGTAAAAAGACTAGCAAAGATATCAGTCATATACTTGTAAAATGAAATGACTTGGAGACCATTCAAAAATTCAGGGAAAACTGCTCACAATGAATAACATTATTACAGGTTCAACAAACCTATAAGAATCAACCTTTTAAGAAATAATAGCCACGAATTATTTATGAATTTAGGAAAATGCTCTATTTCAGGCACTAGTAGGGTTTCCGTAGAATTGTCTAGAAACCGCAAACTACCTCCGATGCTAATAATTGAAATAAGTATTATGATGTGCAGGAGACGAGGCACAAATCAATGAAAAACAGGAAGGGAAATAAGATTGTGTTTGAAACTGACAATAAGAAATGAAGGGGTTAATTCCAAGAAGAAGCCAGTCAGTAAACCCCCTAGTAAAAACCTCCGGAGATATACTAAAAATAGAATCCCATTGAACATTAAATAGGAAGTTCAAGAATTATTTTAATCAGCCTTCCTGTATTTTAACATTTTCTCATGGAACAGACGATTAATTCAAGACTTTACAGAAATATCAATCTCAACAGCAATAAAACACGATTAGAGAAGAAATTAGAAATGGATGAAGTAACATAAGTGACAAAAATATCACGTACATATGGTTGATATAAAAAAAAAATCACTACTGCCTTCCACAAAGCAGTCTATAACATAACAGAGCTCATCGAAAAGAGATATACTTAGCAGATCACAAGCAAATATCTCAGCGCTACAATTCCGTGTGGCAACAATGGAAACAAAAATTCCCAGAAGGATACGCTATCACGCGACCCAGATTTGCTGCCCGCCCAAATTTAGACGAATGTCTAGCCGCTCAATAATGCACGCAGCATTTCGAACTACCTTGGCCATATTAATTTACTTAATTGCGGACTATTATTCTCATCTTTATTGGGTGTGTTTCACGACGTTTCGCCCAACTATTCCTCTGGCGTTCGTCAGGTGGTAACCGCGACGGAGAGGAACTTCGAATCTCCCAACTGCATTCTCAGCAATTACTGCTATCCGTAGTTGTTGTTTTCTCACCACGTTTTGGCCAAGTAAGCTTTGGTCGGCTTTTCTGGGTAGGATTGAAACCGCTATCTTCAAACAATGCTCACCTGGAACCGTAGAGATTCAACAAGATCAACTGCGCCACGGGTCCCGAACCAATAAAGATGAGAATAATAGTCCGCAATAAAATAAATTAATATAAATAATACTCATCTCAATAATGACTTTCAATTAAAAATAATATATTTAATTTGGCCATATTTACATTCTTTTAAATTTGACTAAATACGGGGGATTTCCACGTGAGTCTAGAATCTGTTTTTTGATTTTCTGGATCTGTGAGTAGGAGGAAATAACAGGTGACTATAAGGGTGGTAATATAGTGACCAGTTTAAAGAAAATAGTCGAACATACGCACGAAACCAATAAATATACCTTTCTTAGAACAATAAGGTCCCGCTTATTTCTGGGATGGAAAACGTAGAAATGACAATACAAATACTGACTAGCTGATACCTGGCGTGAATGATTGCGAGTTGCCTAGATAAACAAGTTTTTATAAACGGAACCTTTGTTTAGAACCAGACCTTGCGGCGCACCTAAAAGCCGCTTTAAAGATAAGTTCAAACCCCCAAGTGAATAGCGAGCCGAGGGAGAAAATATATGGCGGCAGAGAAAATCTTCAACACCAAATGAAGAGAAAGAATAAACAGAAATAACCCTTAAAAAGATGGAACTCAACAATGATGGACCCCTCCTACTATTCTATGTATTCGTGCACGGCCTATAGACGACGGGACGATGATATGTAATAGTAGTAATGTATACATCTAACCGTATGGGATAAGTTAAGATTCCTCACATTCATACTAGAATTATCTACAAGCACGTTTTGGGTTACATACAAAATATTACATAAAGGTTAGTAATCTTGATTTTAAATTTTAATTCGGAATTGGCAAGTCATGATCAAAATAAAATTGCAAACCATTTAATTATCATCCGGATTATAGGAACGAAAATGTACTACTCCCAGGAATTAAAAAACGGTGCAATTCGAAATTTTGTGCAGATTCGCAATGTCGTAATAAAACTTCTGCAATTTGACAGGGTACATCTTAATAACGTCAGAGCTTACATCGTTTTTTTTTTTTTTTTTGCGAATAGCACTGAATATTTAAACATTAGTTCAATAATCTTCAACATCAAAGTTAAATATTAAAAGAAAAACAGGTTTAATTCACACAATATAATATTTTATAATAAATATATTATTTAACATATTAAATCGCACCGACTATTCGAAAGAGAGAAAGCAGCGAACAAATAAACATACGTATCTTTACATATAGTTTAGATTGTATTAGAAAAGAGTAACGCGTGTTTTCTCTATACGTTTACTGATAAAAAATGTTATTTCGAATTGAAGCATTATAAAGTGACCGACATATTAATCGATAAAGTAAACGTCTCTCATCGCGATAAAAGAACACATCTGATAGAAAAAAATCGCCGACGGGACCACGGAGGAATGAGTATACGAGTGTATGAATTGTAATTCAGAAAGATGAAAAAAATACAAAGAAATAAAGACAATAATAAAACAACAAGCCGAAAACGATGCGGCGCGATAAGGTAAAAACAATGGAATGCAAGTGGAAAATCGCAGCAGAAGCAGGAAGTAAACGACAAAGTTAAGCGGAAAAGAAAAAAAATAAATAAAAAAATAAAAGCCGCATGCAATAAAGACAAATTATTCTATGCTTTGATGAGAAGTTGAGATTTCTTGTAGATTATCAGCCTTTTTGCAACGTGCAATCTGGGTAAGAAGATAACATTCGTCTACGGCAAAAGAACTGCACGAACAAAAAAATAGAAAAGAATATGGCGGACAGCGTGCAATGATGCAGACAAACAATTCTCATCTATTACTGAGTAGATTTTCGCCATTATTTTTGTCCTTGCTATTTTTTTCTGTCTCCCATGAACAGATATTTTTTATGTGTGTATATTTTTGGGGGCCAGTCAATTATGGGTAATGCGGTTTGTTTCTCTTTCTCTGTCTCTCTCTCTGTCTCTCTCTCTCTCTCTCTCTCTCTATATATATATATATATATATATATATATATCTATATATATATATATATATATATATATATATATATATGCAGAGAGACAAACAGGGAAAATAGTGAGAGAAGGTGGGTGTCAGAAAAAATGGGAGTAAATAAAGTATTCCGTTCAAGAGTCCCTGTAGGATCTTTAATTCGACAGTCAATTATTCAAGTTCGACAAAAAACTTCTAGACTTCCAAAAGATTACCCTAATGTAATGCTTCTCTGTTAAAAAAAAACATGATTTTTTTCATGTTTGTCCAAAAATATGGATAACTTAGTATGGTACATTTTAATTGTTATTGTAACATTAAAATCAAGTATGCCAAACGACCAAAAACTCTTTTACACATTTCTTAATAACAATTGATTGCAAATAAAACACATTATGTGTAAATTAAATAGATAAGAACATAGTGGACATCGTGCAATGAAGAAGAAAAAAGACTTTATTCTCAACAATTTTTCATCGTGTTCTTTACTTTCACGGCTTCTTGACATTTTTATGCGTCTATAATTAAAAAAGGGAATCTACCATGGCTAATGTTTTGTGTATCTCATTATTTGTTTTGTATATAGTTTTGTTTCGCATACAATTATTTCCATTGCTTTCATCCAAATCATGGATCACATAGTGTTATGGAAGTTTTAATTCTAACCTTAAATTGAAATTCAATATTTCGAATAAGCACCAGCTCTTTCTTTGTTTTGTAAAAATCGTTTTAGACAAGGCATCCGGCACCTTGATGTTATAAGATAATCAGATACTATTTCAAGATGAAATATCTATCCAACAGTTAATGTTAAGTACATAAATCTTGCTCTAGAAAACAAAAGTTTTTATCACATAATAAGAAATATACATAATGTAATGTTAGGAAATACCTCCAAAATATTCGAAGCGACGCTTACAAGGCTGCTGAAAGAAAAATTAAGGCCCACATTAAATTCTCCTATATGTTCTTATGCTAATTGATTGACTATACACTGGAACATACGTTCAGCTCTTTAAGCAAAATATTCTTCCTATCAATATCAAAATGTTACGTGGAATGTGCTTTATGTGGTAAATCCATAAGAATTATTATATTCTTTTTAAACGTAGCCTTCGTTGTTCATATCGTTGTAATTATATTTCAGACGATAATGACTTTAACAACGACATTTGTAAATTTAACACTTGTTTTAATAGATCCATTCACAAAATCTTATGTTTTCATTTCTCCGAATAAAACACGCAGAAAATATGATCTGAGTAAGTACATACTTGAGTAAGTAAGGAAGATTGAGCAGAGGGATCCTCTTACCTTGCAATGCATATTTTTATTAAAATGCCGAATAATTTTGAGTGAATTCCTCATGCAATTTCATAGAAAACAGTATGCTAGTGCGAAACGAGTGAATGAAACACGTTTTCATGAAAGTAAGTATTATAATTGACACAGTCTGATCTTAAAAATTATTAATGGTTTCGTTTATCTGAGTTTTTAATCGTAATTTGTGACTTTTCATAATCATTTACTATAATAATAATAAATTAACAACAGGCACTAGTGTTTCATCATTCCAGGGTCCATCAGTGCAGGGTCTAACGATTGACACAAGTCAATAGATTCGAACCCAGAAAAAAAAGAAGCTTTTCTTGCTTCATTAGCAAGGATCTAATCCATTCGGCTACTGTGAAGCGCGAGAAATATTTTTGAAATTTAAGAATTTATTTTTAAATGCTTTTTAACATGTGTCAAAGTGATCTAACCATTATATGGTGATCTGCACATAAGAGCTAAATTGACCTTTTTATTCCTACTGAAAGTGCTAAACGATAAGAAACGGGTTTCTTAAAATGACTGACATCCACTAAAACGTGTTCTGTCATTCGTGACTAATTAGAGTGACTGAGTCTAGCAAGATTCGAAATGGACCACCCCTGGAAAGAAGCTTAAACTTCTACTACTGACGTATCTCGCACCACTGATTAATATATATCGAATTTCGTAGATATTATTTATATATTTGTTTTGCGATACGTTTTGCGAAGGTGCATTTTTCCTAAATGCAGGTTGGGAATAACTTTCCCTTTGTCCAATCGACCCCCTCCCCCAAAATGATTAGCGTAATATATATTTTTTCAAATATGATTATACAATGACACGTGTTTCATCGTCTACGACCCGTCAGAGTTGCTGAATAATACGATATTCGAAATCAAGACCCCATGGAAAGCAGCCTAAACTTCTACTACTTGCCTACATCGCACGACTGCTGAATATATCGGAATTTACGTAGATGTTATTTATTTGTTTTTGCATTGCAATACACATCCATCTATCTATCTATCAATCTATCTATATATATATATATATATATATACATATATATATATATATATATACATATATATATATATTAAGTAATGTGATTGATAATTTAAAATTTAAAAATCAAATTATAATTAAATTAAAAATCCGTTTCATAAGAAGGAACAACAACAAAATCAATTATCTGTACGATCGTTTCGGAAAACAATGCTTTTTATTGTGGTATACTTCAAGTTATGTACAATAATTATATATAGTTTTTTGATAAGCAAGGTCTCCTCATCAGCAAATTTTGAAGGGTTTTTATTGAAGTTAAACGACACTATAAATAAACCTAGCATTAAAAGTAAGGCAGATGAATCTGAAAAAATTGAAATAAAAGGTCTGGATTTAAAATTTATAAGAAAATTAATATGGGTTAGAGATAGAAATAAGTAGAGAAAAATATATATTTTTGAATTTACATAATAAATTTGCTTTAAAAATATATATAGATATTTACCTTTTAATTTTTCGTTTTTTGAAATCAGGAACTGTAGTTAAAATAGTCATTTAGATGTTTGCTTTATCTTTTCATCTTATTGAATGATGAATTTTAAAAGGGGGGACGCTCGTGCAATAAATTGTTTCCGTTAGCGTATTTTTGATTTAAAGACGCTTCGGTTTATATATAGAGAATATTACTAGTATGTATTTTAAGGGGAGATAATCGTCATGTTTTCTTTACTTTACTTATTTGAAGGGTGTAAGGGAGATAATTAGTCTAACTTAGTTTATTAAAAAAAATAATAATTGTAATCTATTTTTACTAATAAGTAATTGTTAATGATTTAAGGTGGTTTATATTTATTAAATTTAAACCAACGTTTATGACTACATGTCATAAGCTCCTGTCTTGAATTTAATAGTTTGGTTGTATTTTTTATATCTTCATATTTTAAAATTTGTAGGGTCTCTTTTGTACATAGTGCACAAAATTTATCTCCTGGTTTATATGATTTGCAAGTCTCAATTATTTGCCATTTTAAGTTGAAAGAAATATTGCTGTTTTTTAGTTGCCAAATATAGTTGGATAGAGTAGTTTGGTTTGACAGAGAGTTACTTTTAAAAGAATGTTTGTGCGTTGAAATTCTATGTTTTATTAGGCCAAATGTGGAACCAAAATATATTACCTCTTGCTTGTTGTGATTATTTTCCATTAGGTCTGTTGTTGGATTATTATATGGTGGGTTGATTAGTAATTGATCGGTAGATTGGTTTAAGTTGGTGTTATTATTTAATCTGGTAGTTGAGTTATGGCTGTTAATAGGTCCATGTAGATTTGGAGTTTTTGATACTGTGCAGCTATAGATAACATTTTAAATTTTACATGCGCCTTGCAAGGGACATTTTTTCTTCTACAGTAACAGTCCGATGTATTTTGTATAGTTGTATTTTGTAGTTTATTAATTTTCTTATTATTAGAGCTAATTGTTTTCTGATGAAGGTTAGGCATAGTAGAGTAAGAGACATTCATTGTGTTCTTATTGAAAATTTTATTATATCTATGAGGACTTTAAAGTTCTTATCTAATATTTAAAAAAATTCTCTGGCTATGTTTGATTCTAGGTTTTTGGAATATGGGGGCAGGTTGAACCATAGGATATCCTTGTGTCTATTCTTACGTTTACGGGTTTTGGTTAGCTGTTTATTTGTATTATTATCTAATATTTGTGGTTTGGTTTTATCTTTTTTGTCTCTTGGTTTTTTTCTTAACTGGTATACCGGAAGACATTGCCATATTATATGTTATTACGCTCTTAATAGGTTTATTTTCAATGCAGTTTATGTGTCTATCATTTTCATTTATGAATTTAATTTGTGAATTATATCCAGAGTTTTTAAGGGCCTCATTATAATATTTTTCATTTTTGGTAAATATGGATTTAGTAGAAGACAGTCTAGAAATTCTTAAACGGATATTGGGAACTATTGATTTTAATATTGATTTAGCGTGGTTTGATTGATTGTGGACATATAGTAGTGATTGGTTAGGTTTATGATAGGGTTCAAAGGTAGAATTCTCAAGATTTAAGGTTATGTCTAAGAAATTAAAAAAAATTTTTATTAGGGTCGATTTTTATATTAAGTCCATAATTGTTAAAAAATTTATGTAGAGCTTTAATTGCTTTTTCATAATTTTTATTAGTAGAATTTGTTACGAAAAGGGTATCATCTCTATCTAGTCCTCCTTCAAGTTTGAATTGTTTATGGAGTATACAATGTATTTCATTTAAAAGGAAAAGGCCAACTAGATCAGTGACCTGAGTCGAATCCGTCGATCCCATTAAAATGTTGAAGTGGTTAGGGTAATTTTCCTGGTCCAATATTTATTATCAAATGTTATTAAAGACTCTCCAGCTATAAGTATAAGTTTAATTTTGTCTTGAGTTATATTAGTTAATGTTCGTGCCGTTAATAGAGATTTATTAAGTAGGATAGGTTATATAGATTTGTAATATGATTCAAGGTCAAAAGAAAGAAATTTAATGTTATTTTTATTTTGAATGTTAGAAAACCAGTCGATTACTTGGTTGGAAGATTGCCATAGTGGGTATTTTATTATGGATTTAATTTAGGGGATAATTCTGTCTAATATATTTTTATTAACCAGTCCTATATCTGATTTCGAGGGGCAAATGAGTCTAATAGTAGGGTTAATATTAAAGACTGTAACTGTAGAAGAAAAAATAAATGTCCCCTACAAGGTTCATGTAAATTTAACAATGTTATCTATAGCTGCACAGTATCAAAAACTCCAAATCTACATGGACCTATTAACAGCAATAACTCAACTACCAGATTAAATAATAACACCAACTTAAACCAATCTACCGATCAATTACTAATCAACCCACCATATAATAATCCAACAACAGACCTAATGGAAAATAATCACAACAAGCAAGAGGTAATATATTTTGGTTCCACATTTGGCCTAATAAAACATAGAATTTCAACGCACAAACATTCTTTTAAAAGTAACTCTCTGTCAAACCAAACTACTCTATCCAACTATATTTGGCAACTAAAAAACAGCAATATTTCTTTCAACTTAAAATGGCAAATAATTGAGACTTGCAAATCATATAAACCAGGAGATAAATTTTGTGCACTATGTACAAAAGAGACCCTACAAATTTTAAAATATGAAGATATAAAAGATACAACCAAACTATTAAATTCAAGACAGGAGCTTATGACATGTAGTCATAAACGTTGGTTTAAATTTAATAAATATAAACCACCTTAAATCATTAACAATTACTTATTAGTAAAAATAGATTACAATTATTATTTTTTTTTAATAAATTAAGTTAGACTAATTATCTCCTTAACACCCTTCAAATAAATAAAGTAAAGAAAACATGACGATTATCTCCCCTTAAAATATGTAATAGTAATATTCTCTATATATAAACTGTAGCATCTTTAAATAAAAAATACGCTAACGGAAACATTTTATTGCACGAGCGTCCCCCCTTTTAAAATTCATCATTCAATAAGATGAAAAGCTATAGCAAACAACTAAATGAATCTTTTAACCTTATTTCAAAAAACGAAAAATTACAAGGTATATATCTCTATATATTTTAAAGCAAATTTATTATGTAAATTCAAAAATATATATTTTTCTCTACTTATTTCTATCTCTAACCCATATTAATTTTCTTATAAATTTTAAATCCAGACCTTTTATTTCAATTTTTTCAGATTCATCTGCCTTACTTTTAATGCTAGGTTTATTTATAGTGTCGTTTAACTTCAATAAAAACCCTTCAAAATTTGCTGATGAGGAGACCTTGCTTATCAAAAAACTATATATAATTATTGTACATAACTTGAAGTATACCACAATAAAAAGCATTGTTTTCCGAAACGATCGTGCAGATAATTGATTTTGTTGTTGTTCCTTCTTATGAAACGGATTTTTAATTTAATTATAATTTGATTTTTAAATTTTAAATTATCAATCACATTACTTAATATTTAATTAGCTCTAGGACATTTAACTATCGAGCTTATTATATATCTAAATTTCAACGAGCACTTTCTTTTTTCCTGTATTTTAATTAAACTAGTAATTCCACTGTTACATTAAACTGCACTCAGCTCTTTAGACTATTGTTCTAATCTCCTTTAAATTATATATATATATATATATATATATATATATATATATATATAACGAGAATGCTAAGTAGTAAACTATGAAGAGTGAGCAAAATCAGGATATCTGCACAAAAACTTCTAGTCAATCCGTTGTTGAATATTTTGTACATATAACGACAGCCATATGCCATATTATACCAAATCGCATACCACATTTTACAAATTACGTATTCGAATTCATTCTACAGTAATGTATATGGGATGCCTTTATATTGTGCAGATATAAAATGTCATCGAAACATATCCCTTTTTTTCTCATCGATATAATTATAAAACGCTGTAGATCGTCTGACCTACTTTGTTGGCATTTTATTAATCAAAAACATTGTTGTCATGGAAACCAGTTTGTATTAATTAAAATCCATAGTCCTTATCAAAGTGCAACTATTTTGAATCTTAATAAATGTCAGATTGTTTTATTTAATTGTATAAATAATGGCATGCGTAAAACTCTGTTTTGTTTCGCTTTCGATTCTAGCTGTTTGCACTAATATATAACTATGTATTGGGTACAATATAATCTATCTATCTCTCTCTCTTTATATATATATATATATATATATATATATATATATATATATATAAAGCCGAATGTGTGTGTTACGTAAGGAATAGACTTCTATATAGTTGACTATTAAAAAAAAACTGATTACATATAATAATAGAAGAGGTATCGAGAAAGAGGAATGGGTATGTTTTATCTGGCAGAACGGTGGTTCATTAAAATTGTGGGGTGTGCGTTCGCGCCTAGTCCACAAAGTATGGAAATAAAATATTTAAAAATTAAAAAAAAAACGTTTACAATTGTTTTGGTATAGACGTACATAAGAATACTATGGTAAGTATGATTTAACTTTAATAAAGATGGTATGATAAAATTGGGGAATCTGCGTTCGCGACTGGCCTCCATAGAATGGAAATAGGCACACACTTTAATAAAATAAAATCATATCTATCTACGTAAGTATACTTTGATAATTATGTCTCAGTTTGAAGAAGATGGTATGAGAAAATTATGGGGTGTTCGTTCGCACCCTACCTCCATAGAAGGGAAATATGTCACAAAGTTTAACAAGTTTTTTTTTTTAAATATAGATCCACAGAATATTGTGATAGGTGTTTCAGTGTGAACAGGTATGGTATAATAAATTATAAGGGTTATCTATATTATTCTTACTTTCATTATATTTGGTTTTGGTTTTGATATCCCCAAATTCAATCCAAATCTATAACCGTTCCTTTTCCTAACCTATCATACTTTCATAACAGCCATCTATGGTTCTCCCCAGAATGTCCTGCTGCTATCGCGCACAGAAATCACTTTCTTCCATAGCTACCAACGTAATATATGCACTGAGACTAAAGCTGCTTTCAGGACTGCCAGCAACCACTGTAAAAGAGTAATAAAAATGCAAGAGAGCTATATGCCCAGTTTGTTAAATCCAAGGTAGCTGATCAGCGGCTTGGTTCCCACCAGTTTTGGCAAATAATAAATAGGATCCTGAACAGAAGTGTGCGTTCTATCCCAACCATTATCAGTGGACGAGAGGTAATCACGTCAGCTTCAGACAAGGCCACACTATTTGCAACGAACTTTGCAGCTAATTCTACCCTATGCGACGAAGGCTATCAACTCCCCATATTTCCTCCTATAACACAGAACAAGCTAGGTAACATACAAATATCCGTGCATGAGGTCGCCAAGCTAATAAAGAACCTAGATTCCAGTAAAGCAACTGGCCCTGATGGCATCCCAATTATAGTGTTAAAAAAGCTTCAACCAGAACTTGCTCCCATACTTACGAAACTCTTTAAGCGCTGCCTTATCGAGAGGTGCTTCCGACTCCCTGGGAGACCTCATCAGTTTGCCCTGTATTTAAGAATTCAGGTGATAAGTCATCTCCCTCTCAGTACAGACCAATAAGTCTCCTGTGTATTATTAGTAAGTTGCTGGAATACATATTAAATAGAGAAATAGTCAACAGCCTAAGCAGGAATAACCTTCTTAGTGACACACAATGTGGTTTCCGCTCTGCAAGATCTACCGCATATGTGCTGACGGTTATATCTCACAGGATTAGTGAATCTCTTGACAAAGGCTTCCTCTCTAGGGCAATTGCTCCTGACATATCAAAGGCCTTCGACAAGGTATGGCATAAGGGTCTACTTCACAAGATTTCCAGCTACGGTATAACTGGGAATGTTTTCTCAATCATTAAATCATTTCTCTCCGATAGGCTCATAAGAGTAGTGGTAGATGGACAATAATCGGAGGCCTGCAATATAAATGCTGGAATCCCTCAGGGGTCAATCTTGGGCCCAAATCTCTTTCTGATCTACATCAATGACCTCCATAAACACATACTTAAATCATTCGTTGACATCTATGCTGATGACACGACCATCTACGGCAACACATTAAAGGTTGTAAATGACAAAGTTCTCTCTGATTCTCTCTCCTCTGATCTCGAGCGCGTGGTTCAGTGGGGGAAGATGTGGCTGGTTACCTTTAATGAATCCAAAACCAAAGTCCTATCCTTACATCATCAACGCTCTGATCCCCATCTGGCATCAATTGGGATGGATGGCTCTCGTCTGGGTGAGGCCCCATGTTTTAACAAGCTTCTGGGTGTGATATTTACTCCTGATCTGAAATGGAACACGCACATCAAGTCTGTTGCCAAGGTCGCTGTAAAGATGGTGGGATCCTTCTACTGCTCCAGAAGATATCTCACTACTGATGCAATTCTCTATCTATATAAAAGCCAAGTACGTCCAAGGATGGAATACTGTTGCCATATCTAGGCAGGAGCTGCTAAAAACAGCCTCTCCTGCCTTGACAGAGTACAAAATAGACTTCGTGGATTAGTGGGGAATGTCCTTTTCTCTACCCTGCAACCTCTCTCCCACAGAAGAGACGTTGCGAGCCTATCCTTGTTTTATCGTTATTTCCATGGCAGGTGCTCGTCTGAACTCCAATCTCTGCTTCCCCTCGCCAATCTTTCACGATAAACACCCGTCTAGCTGAATCCACTGCGAAAAATTTCCCCCACTCTATATCTGTGCCTAAATCAAAACGCGGATTCCATGAACAAAGTTTCTTTCTTAGAACTGCACGCCTGTAGAACTCTGTTCCGTCTGCCTTCTTCCCACCGGACTAAAACTTGGTTGTCTTCAAGTCCAACGTTAGCAAATTCCTTATGAACCGCCTCCTTTAGTAAACACTTCATCAAATATCTACACTAACGTACTGTACTTGCAATAACCCTTATCCCTGAGTGGCTTCCGGGCCTTGATAAGTGGTGATCACTGTGTAAAAAAAAATCAGAATCCATTTTCTGTTTTGGAACCCAGTAAAGGACGGCTACTTTTGCTAGTATATATATATATATATATATATATTTATATATATATATATATATATATATATATATATATATATATTTATATATGAAAATGTGCTTGTGCTTAACCAATTTTAATTTGCAGACTTGCAAGCTTGTGTATCGGTAATTTTGGCACATGGAAAACATTTTAATCGGTTTAAATTCCTAAAGAAAAATTGATTGTAAACAGGTAAAAACTGGACTATTAATACATGGGTGCCGTCAGATTTTTTTTTCTATTTGCTAACCGTTCAACGAATGGGCAAGCTTTAATAGTTTACATACCATATTCATGATATTAAAAATAAGTAGAAACCTTAAGATTGTGTCAAGCAGGCTTATTGTTGCCGTACTTGATTCACTGTCTTTAGGTGTACGTTCCGATCTCGATCTCAGAACTGGGATTGTTTTCACTTACAAGGAAATAAACTGTTTAGAAAAAAACATAATACTCACATGTACAGTTTCTCCATGAATAAATATAATATTTATACGTCTCTGTTGCTGTATGAATATATAATATTTATGCGTAATTTAAGATCGGGCAACGCCGGGTATCTTGCCAGTATGGAATATCTTTATTACATATCGCCCTCCTTTCGCAGTCACACCATATTGCATACTAACAAACTTCAGTCTATGCTTAATATGTAGAAAATCATAAAACAACTTTTACCATGTTTTTGTTTCGGTTTCGATTCTAGCTTATTGAACCCAAGAACTGTTATACTTACGAAATAATAACTATATAATAAAATATAATATGAGATAATTGCATGTATAATAATAAATATGAAATCTTTGGAAATTAAAATATTATATTTTAGGGTATTTTCCGACCGGGGAACGTCGGAGGCGCCTGCTAATTCTTTAATAATATTATATATTTAAAATATGTGTCAATTCAGGAATCGTTTTCTGTTGAAATGTATAGATTACTTATTACATTTATCTATAATTTATAAGTACAAAAGCTACCATATCGCTCTTCTATACTTTCTAAATATATAACTTGAATAAACTTAACTTTAATATTAACTATCATGTAAAAATTGCGAGATATAATGTAAAACCATTATCCTAGTTATTCTGTGCATAATTTAGATAGTGAAAATACTTCACATTTCTGTTTTTTACATGTGAAAATAACAAAAGTAATTTAAAAAAAACGCATTTGTTGTGCGAAAAATTAATATGCATATGACAATTGAAAAATTTGTGAATGATATCCAAGTGGAAGACAAAAAGGTAGATAGTGTAATTAATTGTTAAGGAGTACTTCTCCTACTTCTCTCCTCTCTCTCAGGCTCTTATTGTCTCTCTCTCTATTTCTCTTTCAATATATATATATATATATATATATATATATATATATATATATATATGTGTGTGTGTGTGTGTGTGTGTGTGTGTGTTTGTTTCTTCGTTTGTTTGTTTGCATGCGTTTGTGTCTGTGTATTTGAATGGTATTATAAAAGAAATATGTAGTTAAGATAAAAAAATTGGATGTTAAGCCCGATATTTCCGTTTAAGCATCTGTTTTTGTTTAGATAAGCATACATCTTCAAATTAAAATATTGAAACTTTTCAACAAATAGACGCACAGTGTAGAGGGAAGCTTGATATTCCTGTGCAACATCTCAGTAGTCAAATCGGTTTGTACCGAGAACCAGTTCTTTTTATGGTGATATATCGAGGAAATGGTGTTTATGATTAAATTTAACGACCGGAACTAAACGCGGAAATGGACTCTTTCAACACCAGTTTGCGGATTAAATCATGCCAGAAAACATACAAAAGATAACGTAACAGAGGGAGAGAAAACAACTTGTAATGAAAGAGGGTTTGAATAATTGTGGGAACATGCATATAAAGGCTCGCCGAATGAATATTTATTGAAAGTACGGAAAACGGTAACATAAAACAACGGAATAAAACAAAATAGCATGATCCTCCCATGATGCATCTATTCAGTTAACACAATTATTTTGATTAATGCAAATTTAACCTAATGCCTGATGAACAAAAAGTCATTAAATTATGTATATGCAGCACCGTTTATAAACACGTTTTGGTGCGACTTGAATGTTATTAAAAGCATGACATATTTACGTCTGCCCACAGAGGGGATACAGCTATTATAAAAAATGCGTATTTACTTCTGCCAATTTGTATGAAAAAGAAATGTACTTTTTAAAAGAAAATTCGACCTTCGATTTATATCCACGTAGTTCTTTTAACAATCATCACAGATTTCGAGTCACACATCCGATCACATACGGTGTAACAACTTATAAACACGTTGAAGTGCATTTTATCATAGCTATTTCAAAGTTAGGTTTGAAAAAGAAGGATAAACTAAATGCGGACGCATATAATTATTAAAAATATCCATAAGTGCATTATTTCGTATCTCATTCATGTCAAAATTCATTTCGGCAATGTAGTATAATTTGATGGGAGTGCCACTAGTGTAACACTAGTGTAACACTAGTGTAATGGCCCAACAGTTACAATAAACGCCCTGGGAACGGCAATTAACTTATAACAACATATGCATATTTTCTTGGAAGTTGGTTTCAAAGAGTGAATGCACACTCGAAATTAGTGTGTGGTTTCTTCTTCGAGTGCATCCTCATTATTTGATGATTGCTTCCTCCTGTTAGTTTCTGGCTGAGAATGTTGGACAACTTCGTCTTGATGGTTTAGCATGTCAAACAACGCCCAACACAAATTGAATATATATAAGATAATTTTACCTATTTTATATTAAAATATTATTACAATGTATTACTATTAAAATAGACAATAAATAACATTAAAACTTTTAAACAATGCACATTTTAAAAGTTAATTAACCTTTACGAAATGCTGAGGACAAGGAGGTCGCACCTATTTTTTTTTTTTTTTTTGAGAGAAAAATTATGCGTACTTATCCCATACTTGCTGGCTGAAAAAGAGTGAGTCATGGCGAATTGACTTACTGATCTTCGCCTGTATGCTTACGGGACTGACCAAATCACCTCCCAGCTGTAGGGGATGAAAACGAGGTACAACAGATAGTAACCCAATTGTACTCTTGAAATGGAAAAGTAAGGTAGAGTTTACAAGACATTGTATTTAGAGTATGTGAATAATATCTGCTAGTTTAAATTACATGTATTGAAAAGAGTAATGACACATGTAATTTAAATACAAAACAATGTCTTTCGAAGTGCTATTTCTTTTCCGATTGTATACACAACACACATCCACGTCATGAGACAAGAGCTAACATTTAAAACCCACCGTAAATAACATCTAAACCAAACTTCATCACCAAGTTACATATACCTCAAACAAATAAGCTAATTTACAAATAAAATACTAAAAATGAAAATAATCGTAACAAATGAAGACGTTTATATAAGTACAATGTGTGTATTCTGTAAGGGAAATAGTAAAAAAATATATTTTGGATAGAAACACGCAGATATATTTATTTCACTGTAAACCTTCTATAATGTAATTTAAATATGAAACAATGCTTTTCGAATGTCATTATGATATATATATATATATATATATATATATATGTACTAGCAAAAAGACCCTGCGTTTTTTGTGATTGAATGATGATCAACGTATGTTTTACCCTCCCATATTTTTATAAACATTAAAGCCGGGATAATAACCCATATTTCAATCAAATCGATTGATTGCACTGTAGAAAATTTAGTGTTGATTTTATAAAAGTTTTTATATATAACGGTTTAAATGAAAGTATAAAATGCAAAAATTATGTATCATCTTTTGATTGAAACAAAAATTGATTTTGAATACGTCTCTGTCATATCAAAGAATTTACTGTTTATTTTTATGCCTGCCTTTTATATTGTGCGGTAATAAAGCTGCTCAAATACACTAGTGAAATCAGTATTTTTAAGGTGTTAACTTTTATCAAAATCGGCCGGTCCTTCTTTCATCGGTTTATTTCCGAATATAGCAGATCGATATTTTCAAGGACATTCAGATAGATAGCCTTTAGTAGGAATGCTGACAGATACATGAAGTACATTTGTGAGAAATTTCATAAGAATAGACTCAGTCGTTTTGGAGTCCATAGAGATAATACCCAAACACACACATTTCTTATATGTGTGGGTGTGTCCGTACATTAATTTTCTTTTACGAACTGCCCCAGATTTTATCTCAAAATATGTGCTCGCAAGCAACTATCTAAAGTATAACTCGGCTTTTGCAACGTAGATCCTTCAGTTACGTAGAAATATCTGTTGATTTGTTTAGTGTGCACGCGTGTGTATCCCCGTTTATTTGAACAACTTTACGTCTTAACTATGTCCTTCTATTTGATGTATTTCTCTTTACTTCTCTCACAACTCTCAGCTATTTATACGAAAATGTAGAGATGCGCATATACCCTTTTGGCTACATTTTTATTTGCGTGGGTCTATACAACATATTGTTGTTAAACTAGTCATCTGTGTCATAAGTGGACCCTCTAAATACCTTGCTATCATCAAACCTTGCTTATATACTTAAGGGAATACTGTGGGAATATTTAAGATTATTAAGTTCAATAGAAATACCAAAAGAATGCTCAATGCGTTTAATCTTGAGATAATACTAAGATTTGTCTTTTGTTTAGCTTTGATATATTAAAATGCTATTAAAATTGAAATATTAAAACCAAAGTTTATGATTGAACCTGAGGCACATTTCAGCGGCATATGATGAAACAAAGATTTTATTCAAGGAATACCGAAGGAATTCAAGGAATAGGTGCATTTTTTCCTGTATTTTCATGTGTTATTATCCTCAAATCTCTTCTTGATAAGTGAAGCCAACTTTATATAGACAATGTAATGAACACATTACACAACCCTAGATTTAGGAAATGAGAAACAAGTGGTCAAAACAAAAGTTAAGTGTAGTATTCTTTAAAAGTATGTAAACCATTATCTTTTAAATAATATCAGTTGTGTTATAATTCAGAAGGTATCCATTGTTTCTTAATACAAGCATAACAGATCTCTTACTCTGTTAACCTCTTCCTTTGTCATAAATTACGAGGGAAGACTGGAAAGATGGCGAAGGCGAACATTAAATCGTTGGCCAAGGATCAGATGTAATTGGATCGTTATGTAAGGTGTGTGATCACGCTAGTGTGTTAAAAATTACAAAGAGAGTAATAGGGCCTCTTCATTAAATCAAATCGTTCGATCACCTGATTCCTGTCCGAAATAAAACAGGGGAATATGCAGAACAATACTAATTAATTAACGAAAGTGCGCTCATAAAAACATTATGTTTCTTCGTTATGATTTATTCGTCTTAATGTTTTTTTTTCTCCGAGTGAAACAGGAAGTAGAAAGAAAACAAAATGTAGAATTGATATAGTAGAGATAGTAGAAATAGAAGTCAAGAAAATATGAAGAAAGGATAGTGAGAAGAAAGAGACAATGGGAGAAATGGAGAATGGCGTAACTACCGATGAAAACGAAAAAGCGAGAGAAAATAATTAAAAAATAGAAAATTGAAAGAAATAAAGATAAATGCAATGAAAAAATAATTAATAACATATTAGAAATTAGAACATCGAAGTACAAATGGAAATCTAAATAACTCCCAGAAAAATCGAAAAGGATGGGAAGACCAACAAACATATATAATCAGAGGAAGTGAATAAATAAAATAAAATAATCGAGGAAAGGAAACAATAAAACATTACAAAAAACTGAAAATGACGAGATAAAAATACGTTAAAGGGAATAAAAAAACAATAAAAGAAAAAAAGAAAAAAAAAACTACGTAATGAAAAACAAAACTAAGACAAGAAGACACATGCACGATTATAAAAAATGAAAATAAAAACAAAAAGATTAGAGAAATGAAGAAAAAGAGAATATAGGAGAGTACAATACCATAAGACAAAGGAAAAGCGAACCTAAAGTTCATGAAGGGAGATATAGCAACGAGGTTGCATGAAACTAAAGCATGCCATGAGGAAGAAATGAGTATGAAAAAAAAGAGAAAGAGAAGAAAGAAAGGTAAGACAAAATCCAAAGAGAAACGTAAGGGAATGTATAAATTTAAAATACAAATAATTTAATTAAAAATTAAAATATAATAAGTTACTGAAAAATTATGAACACAACACTATAGTCATACAAAAACATGAAACGATAGACGATGACATTACGTAGAAAATAAAACGAAAAACGAACAATATAAATATAAATATAAATATAAACAGCATCTGATTAATTCGTGACATTAAATGTAAAACTTAACGTAAAATACAGAACTTAAATCGGGCCAATCCTGTAAAACAAGGTGAGCTGATATACAAAAACATATCTCATTGTGAAGAAAATGCAACACCAAAAATACCATTTTATCTCGCAAAAAATATATAATGTTTATCAGCGTAACTAGTGATTCAGATTAAGAAGTGCATATTTACAACGTATAAGGAATATTATGCCAATAGCGTCCTTATGCGAAAATATGATTCAGTAAGCTACCATCGTTCTATTTGATCTGCGCGTGTATCAATGAAACGCATGTTACAAACTTTATCGGAATGATAAATGAAAGATAACACAAACTAATATAAATATTACTTGAATATTAAAGGGGACAGACTTTATATTTAATAAAGAGGTATCCATGCACCTAAATGAATACGCACATTTGCTTTTAACTAAGTAAAACAACACGAAACGAATGCAGGTATATTTTCTTGTTTTTAATTTTTGTACACCACAAATAAACACTATTGTCACTGAAGGCTAATGAGTTACTGTTATAATGATCTGATTTACACTGAATATAGGGAATCGAGCATCATTATATTTGTAGAAAATTACATTCACATTTTAGAATATTGGCACGGTCATGGAAACGGGAATGAAAGATATTGACGTAAAAAAACTCTAACCATTCATTACTTCTACAAGGAACATATTAAGATTAATACCCTGTGTTGGGGATCAGGGTTATCTACGTTGCGTGGGTACAAATGCAGTTATTCAGAGCACATTTTGAGAGAACTAAACGTAAGAGAAAACACAGTTTCTCCATATACGGCATGTGACTTGGATTCGATTTTCGAAGAAACAATCACGTGAGTTTATCGATGAGTGCACAGTAGATGAAGCAATTAAGCTAGCGAGTATAATCATTATTAGATCCACTTAAAATCAATTTGCCCACACATCAATTCCGTTGCTGTAACATGTAATATACTATAATAAATAATAATTTGCATGGCCATACGTGATTATCATGTGCAATACAGAAAGTCGATCAGGAATATATGATTATATTGACTTACATTTTCGACATATATGACTCAACCCCGTAAATATTAATGTCACAGAGAAAGGACAATTAATTACAATGGATACCAAAGTATAGATTTATCGTATATAAAAGTAATATCATCATACAATTGTATAATAATTTATACCACACGATCTCAAATGTTTGATAAACATATTTGACATGATTGAATAATAATGTTTGATTAAAACACACGCATATACACACACATACACGCACGCATCAACCCACACACACATACATTCACATCAATACACACATAAAGAACAGCTGGACGGGACTTATATACCAAACATTACGACGATGTAATCCCTACAGCCACCTACCTTTTAAATGCTGCTGTAAAACCTGACATAGTTATAGGGAATAGGTTACAGAGAGAGAGAGAGAGAGAGAGAGAGAGAGAGAGAGAGAGAGAGAGAGAGAGAGAGAGAAATAGTAGCAACCTTGGTTGAAGTGAGTGTCCCTAATGATGAAAGCCTGAAACATACCAAGGTCTCATATATAATATGAAAATAAAATGCAATTTTATGAAAATATCAGTCATACACGTTATTATAGGTGCCATAGAGCTTATGCAGAAGAACTTGAAGTCCTATCTAACTAATATTCCTGGTGAACCAAGTGCAAAAGAGATCAAGACAATTGCACTTAAGGGAACAACGAGAATAATGAAAAGAGCGCTCAGTTGGTTTCAAGAAAAAAGCAAGGCGGTGTTGGCAGCTGTTTTGGCATCTCTATACTCAGTGTTGCAATATTCAAACGAAGAAAATTACCCCCCCATATATATATATATATATATATATATATATATATATATATATATATATATATATATAATCATGTTCAACTCAAACAGGCATATCGCCAGATAGTAAATATTCTGTAGGACCCTGTTAATAATATGAAGAGGAAGACGTTGTTGTATATTCTATTTAAAATTCTGCATGTTAGTACAGCCTGAGAAACAAGAAACTGGAAAAGAATTCCAAATGAAACATATCATGGGAACTCCACTCGACTAGAAAGTTTTCAGAATGTATTATATGCTTATATAGCTTACATTTATAAACTCAAAATGGTTCACAAATTCCTTATTATTGATTAATTAGTTTAAAAGCGAATATTGTAGAATATTATAATTTTTATGAAAGGAAATATGAATCGAAAAAGATGTAATAAAAAAGGGAGTACGTAAAAAAAAAAAATTGGAAATATAATAAAATGGAGAGAACATAAGTGTACTTTTATTTTTGTGAACGGAGTCAGCAAAGCAGAAAAGGATGGAAGGCAATTGGAAGAAAAAAGTAGATAAAAGGAAGTGAAAATGGAACCAAAATAGAATTGACGCGTTTCAGTCGCAGAGTCGCATGGAACTGGCGCACAGCCATCAAGTTGAAAAAGCCAGCGCACCCACAATAATGTTCACTCGTAGGTATACACATGCACAAATTTATGCAAAATAAAATAAAAAGTCAAAAGTTGAATGACAAAAGCAAAACAAGAAAATGTAACAAATAGAACATATGCCATAGGCAACACGAATTGAGAACGAATTCATTGAGAGTTTTAGCAAGGCTGCTGCAAAAATGGTGGATTTGTTTAGGGTGCAATAAAATCATTTACACCTGGGATATATTGTAACTCTACGAAGTCACTATTTGTCCACGTATGTAATATTGTCTTCTTTTCTAATCTGGTGCATCAAGCCGTAGTTGTTTCCGTACACTAACCGGACAATTTCTCCAATTTGATATGTCTTGCATTATCAACAATACTCTAACGTCTCTAACATATAACGTTTCTCTACCCCCGTCAAGTAAATAATGGGATCCGCTAAAAATCCTCTCCAAATTCCCGAGTTCGACGGAAACATTCCCGAGTTTGAAAAGATACACATGAAGAAGGTCAGAGGTTACATCAACCGAAACGTTGTGAAAATAATACTCCAGATGAGAACATTAGTCCGATGGACCCAAATCATACGAAACTCTCACATAGGCGTAATGTGTCTGTTTTCAAATTATTAAATGCAATATTATTGCACTTCCACAGTTTCTAGCAAACTCCTTCAACTTTACTTTAGAAATCCTGAAATTTCGAAAAACCCCTTAATCTATGTGTTCCTCCCGTTAAAATGTTAGACTTTTAAATTATTGTTCTGTTTTCTACTGGCATATCTATGCTAATAGTGAAGGTTTGGCTTTGCGTTTTATATATTATTTTTTTGTCTTGCTACATTGTCTGCTTTTTACTTTTTAACCTCATTGAGCGATTACAGTTTTTCATTTTAATTTTATGTGACTGCTTTCCAGACTAGAACTTCAGAGATCTCTCTTAAAATTTTTTACTGTATTACTAAGTGCAGAAATTAAAGATTTCTACCAGAAATATATATCTAAATAAATACACTAGTGCCTCTTAATCATTTATCAATTAATATTCCCTCGGTACATAAATTGACTATGGAAATGAATAGAATACTTGTATCTTTTCTGGTTGTTTGTGCCAAACGGAAATTTCCAGATAGAGCTGATTATAAATAAAATCTGTCGAAAACAATACAGAGGTATTTGCGTTGTTTTCAAATCATGCCTCCTTTAAATGTGTCGGTGTAATAAGTGCAGTAACTTCAGTAAAGTAAACGTTGTAAAAGTACAGCGATGTAACACTTCTGTGATGAATCACATGATACGATGATTTCTTTCTACACTTTGTCTAAAAGATAAAACGTAGGATAGACGTAGCGTGAGAGACAATGAACAAAACATAGGGATCTAGTAATATATTAACCATCCCATATGTAGAAACAATATGCGATACACCGACGAATAGTACAATTTACTACTGATACTGGCGTCTATGAGAATTATTCTTATCACCTTAAGGAGCGAGATTCCTTACAACATATACTTATTCTACTTAATTTTTTGGCGAAGATAAGACTGCGATTTTTTAATAGAAGGCGCCCTGAACTAGTGTTATCAATCAGCACATTTGCCGGTATAAAAGGTGATTTTTCTTCTATCTAGTAATGTTTTAACAATATTGAATACATGCACAGTATACTGTAATATAGAAGGTTAAATACATTTATGATAGTATTCATTGTGCATAAGCTACCGGATGTTGCGAATAGTAAAATCTCGATATCTTCGAATGCAAAAAAAAAAAAAAAAAATCAGAATTTGAAAAAGCGCACATGACTTATGGCAGCAGCAGCTATATGGC
>NC_136515.1:44447059-44464559 GCF_053919585.1 Euprymna scolopes | reverse complement strand
AAAGCTTTACATTTATATATATATATATATATATGTGTGTGTGTGTGTGTGTGTGTGGGTGTGTGTGTGTGTCTATATAGTCATCCACAAACAGTACTGTTTCGCAGGTTCTCAGCTCATCAGTGCGGCTAGGCAAGCAGCTACCTCAAGCTAGGATCGAAACCCGATGAATTAACAACGTATTTACATAGTTTAAAGTACCTAAGCTCAAATTGTTTAAACGAAGAACATCGATTCATACGCTTATGGTAATTTGTATATCACTTCCCAAATGCTCAATCTTCGACAGGAAGCATTATCCACATAGTACTTTTATTCAGCATTCAAATAACATTTTCAGTATATATGCTAGAATTCGAAATATTAGTTCATTCATCGCTGAACATTTTGCTAATTGCATTAAATTCCCTCGGATATTACGAGCAACTATTGAAAATCCATGGATAAAGGAAATAATATAATTATAAAATATTTTTCTATACATTCCTTGTTTCAAACAATGCATAATTATTTTAAAAATATGAGTATAAATTTTGTATTTACAGAATTGAAATTTAATCATTAAACTTATATATATTGCTCTATTTTTAAAATAATGAGCTTTTTCACTTTTCGCGAGAATAATCCAGAAAGTATTATGTCAATGTAATATCTGACAGTATACTTCACTTAATCTCTAATCTGCGACTTAAGCCGTGGTGAAGGCAACGTTTCTAGGAGAAGCAAATCTCTGATTTAAAAAAAAAACATAAAGCGGGAGACCAGTACCCGCATCAAGCTGGTCTGCAGTTTAATTTTGTGCTGGCTATCTTGCTCTTGCTTGTTGCTGGATCTCAACATGTTGAACCGAGAGAGAGACTTAGCTGTCGTACAAAGCTAAGACTCTGTAACATCATCTTTGTATAGATACTCCCTCAGGCATTTGAGCTCATGGATTTTAAATGTCTTAGGGAGTGGCACTCGTCTGACAAGACGTTGCAATCTTCATGTATATATATGTATATATATATGTATATATATAAATATATATATATATGTGTGTGTGTGTGTGTGTGTGTGTGTGTATATGAACTTGATGGATGTGGATATGTGTAATTTGTGCGTTTTAAGTAGATAAATATGAAGAGAAGCATATTAAAATGATTGAAAAGGCATGCTTTAATAGGAAGAATATGTTCACCTTGAATTACGTGTGTTCTTTTATGTGATGTATTTTCGCCATTGTAATACGAGGGCGTAACAAATGCTGCAATTTTAATATATTACGAAATCTTTAATACTAGATCCCATTATGAGTGACGTTTACCTAGATTTAACTGTAAACCGCAGGAAATACCTAAAATATTTCATGTATTAATATTAATTAAATGATTATGGGATGCGTTTTTTTACGGTGATTGTGTCATTATATGCAGTGTAAGCATCAGTGCGTATGTGTGTGCGTATCTATCTGTTTCATACCTATTTTCAAATTATATTCATTGTATATGCAGCTGTATTATACGTATATGACAAGTGAGAATGTAAAAGATACAGTAAGCATATGAGCAGGAATACTTCCATCGCGTTAGGGTATATACATGCATACCTTTTGATTTCAGCTTATTATAATTCTAAGAGGGGAGTTCATGTTACCTTTTTTTTTTCATTTTCTCATAATTTCTATACGCAGCGTAAATCCATAAATAATTGGAAGGCGAAATGATCCAACACCTGCACATGATAGACATCTGAGCAGTTGGCGTCTCTTGGCGCTTGACTCAACGTACTTGTTTTTAATCTTTTCTATGTAAGGATAATCAGATTTTCGGCTCGTGTTATAATACAAGAACATTTGGAATACTTTAATCACGTCCTCGGTCTTTAACCTACTACTCTCAAGTGCCTGTTTTTTTAATGTACTTTTTTTTGTTAATTAAATATGTTTATATATTCATTTATCATTAATTTGATTTTTTTTTAATCCGTTATATCTTACTCTTGGATATCACGTTTCTCTATCTCTCTCTATCTTCGCCTCGCATATACACACACTCTCACTATACTTTTTTATATATATTTTCTCTATGTTTTATTTTTTACCTTTCATACTATTCAGGGTGCATTTACTACTTATGCAATACATGGACTTAAACGATCCTATGTTATATGAGGCAACATGAACCCGTTGTTTCTGCTGTGTCGAACGTAATATTTGAACTGTAATAAAATATTAGGATTTGTTCTGTACAAATACGGTTCAAGGATATAATTAGCCTTTGTCTTGAACTATATCTTCTATCAATGATTTGGGAAAAAAGCAGGGTAGGTTCTGAAACTATGATACAGGAGACTCTGGCTTTGTAACTTCCCGTTGGTTAATTAACAAGTAAATAAGATGAGGAATAGTTGTCTCTATACATACTAAATTAGAAACATTTCTTATTTACGGTATATCGCCAGTAATCCTGTCTTAGCACAGACATCGAACATTGTCACAAACATTGCTAGTAATGGATGTCTGTTTTCCGCTAATATACATTTGTTTTAATTCATAGATTGTTAAATTTCCATACTGTTAATCATTCCTCCTATCGTTATGTGTTTCAGGTGGTAGAATGCCATCTTATGCTTTAATACTTGTCTACTTTCATTACCCTAGTCGTCACCATACCTATTATTCATTAGATAGGCTTATCACATAAAATTTGCAGGTTTCATATTGACCGAGCACTAGATAATGCTTCTAAGTTTCATTGAACATGACTGCTGCATTCTATCATTTCAGAATATCAATCTCATTAGTTACGTTTTTATTTGATTACGAATAACAGTTTTTTCATCGCATCTTTTATTCTTTGATTGATTCTTACAATAACATTTCCACAATGTTTTCCATTACATAGATACATAGAGAGACTGATATATATATATATATATATATATATATATATATATATATATATAAATATGTATATATACATATATATATATATATGTATATATATGTATATATGTAGAAAGACAACGAGAGAGAAATAGACAGATAGTGATACTGATTTAGGATGTGCATCTGTGAGTGCGTGTTTGTACAGGTGTTATATAGGGGTTTCATTGAGAGAGTCTTACTATACGCGAGGCTTAGAAAGAGTCTTATTACAAGCGCAGTCTTAGAAGAGAGAGGTTGTTGTAAGAGTTCTAGAGAGGGGTGGTGTGTACTCAGAGAAAGAGAGAGAGATGTTGTTGTAAAGGACTTAGAGAGATTGTTCATGTTAGGAGAGATTCTTATATATTAAATGTTCATTCTTTAATTGTGTTGAAGAAGAAAGAGAAGAAAGCTCTTTGAGTGAGGACATAGGGTTCAGACAGTTCGGACATTGTGTAGACATGATGATGTTGAGACGTGTATGTAACGACATTTTATAACACAAATATATAATACAATTTCACTTTACGTTTTTTAAGAATCATAAGACAAGACGAGCTTTACAAAACACATGATGGTTTATTTCGTCACACGGCCGTGTTTCCATCACCAAGAATTCAAGGCTTCACATTTTTTCTTGAAGTGACGTCTCGCTCGCTAGACGACCGCCTCTCTCCGAGTTTCTTCACTGACTGACTAACTCTCAAGTTTTTTCTCTATTCCTAGAACTTTCTATTTTCCGTGACGTCATACACATGTTAAAACGTGTGCCTTCTTCCACGTGTTCTGGACATGCGTGTTCAAAACTTTTCCTATTTTTACAAAAGGAATTTTAACCTATATTCAATATGGTAAAAACAGTATCTTATAAACTGCATTATTTCAATTTAAAATGTCATAACAAACTTGAGAGTTCACATTCTTTCCTTGAAATATATATCTATATTCTAAACAAATGTTTCTTTTACATTTTTAAATTCTCACACGTAATCTATTTCTAAACTAAATTACGAGGTTCGAATTTGCCTATTGCTATTTCATTTTCATTTTAAACTAAATTCTCCATTTTTATACTTACATGAAAAGGGGGCAGCCCTTATCATGTAACACAGGTATCATCATGGTTTTCAGTATTCCGCGATTAGTACTGCTGATATTAGTATCTAAATCGGGGTTCGAATCCATTTGATTATGCATAATGACATTTTTATAGCTTTTTTATTTTACTAGATTATTTTTATACCATTGCTGGAAACGCAAAGAAAGAACACCATACATCAAAATAGAAACAGAGACAATAGTAAACGTATGTTCTGTGTTCATGCTTATGTGCGTGCGTGTCGTTGTATTCATGCGTTACAACAACTGATAATATTACCTACACCTAGGAAACGTCACCATCAGCCGCCCTAGCCATTCACTTTCATGCGGCAGAGACTTTCACTACCGAATTTGACAGTAGCGCCAATCTCGACGGATACAAGAGCTAAACCATCGTCTTCCGAAAATGAAATTTGCCGATGTCAACGGGATATATATATATATATATATATATATATATATTTATATATATATACATACATATATGCATATATATACATATACATACATATATATATAAGAGCAAACAGTAATATTTATTTATTTTATTATATATATACATATATACATATATATATATATATATAGAGAGAGAGAGAGAGAGAGAGAGAAAGAGAGAGAGAGAGAGAGTATGTAAAATATGTTTGAGAAGCCATCAAAGCAAAGATCAGAATTAAATCGATTTGCATCAGTATATTTCGGTGAAACCTGCCTTTATTAATATGATTTCTGACCCCAAACCTTGACACCGTAAGGCGGGAGGAATCCGTTTGTTATTGCGCCACTGTTTTTTTTTATACACTCCAGGGATGAATTAACATGTGTTTAAAGGAACATTTGAAAAGTTTCCTGGTGTGAAGACGTTGGTGACATAGGAATTACATACAAACACGTATGTTAGATAGGGAAAAAAAACTATGATAAAGGTGGGGTTCGCTAGAATATCTTGAGTCAAATATAGTCGACGTAGAAAAACGTTATTTATATTGTTGGTCTCCTGACAAAAAGGGGTGCACTTTTAAATTCACCCTTGTCCGTTCGTTTGTTTGTCCGTTCCTCTCTCCGCACCTTTCTCAATACCTACGCCTTGTAATTTTTAAGTCTAGCACAAACCTTAAACATGATATAAATAAATTGTAACGGAACGAATTTTCCGGGGAAACTCCGGTTCGTCCTACCTAGGGAACGTTTAGATTTAAAATGGCTAAAATTGGCAGTTTTTGCTTATTAAAAAAAAAATGATTCCTTGAATTTTTATAAAACTTTCTGAAATGTTGTAATAAATGATATCTATATAATTTTGTTTGTCTATACTTCGCAATAACTTTTGAGTGCACCCCAGGAACTCTTTTATGGGCTAATAAAAACATTCCATTTTTTTTTTTAAATATTTTACAATATTTGTCGAAAATGTTATGTGTATGTCTATTTAGCAGTTTTGCTTGATGCTGAAATCAAATATTAAGGTATTGGATACTTTGGGGGATAAATGGGAGAGACAAATGATGGGCTTGGACATTCCTTTTTTTCATATTGCAAAATTAAAATTTACATATATTAAGACCTAAAACTGCACCGTTTGTTCCTTTTCTCAAGGATTTTACATCTCCTGGGGACTTTTGTGGCTAAATGTGAGTGAACAGGGCAAATGCTGAACTTACTTATTATTTTATGCATCGTTCACGGGTGACAATTCATGATTCACTTGTTTATTTAATAATTTTTCGTTGGATGACTTCCTAAACGTATTTTACAAACGTGTTTCCATTCACCATCCAATTCGTTGACGCCTTGAAATCAGGAAACTAACAAAGTATATATATATATATATATATATATATATATATATATATGTGTGTGTGTGTGTGTGTGTGTGTGTGTGTGGTGTGGGTGTGTGTTTGTGAAATGCATGTCGTTATTCTTTTAGAAATATTAACAACGTGCTTCGCTGCTATTAGATATGCAATTTCGCTTACTTAAGTGATGAGGGAGTTACTTCTACATAAATGCGTCGCTTCTTTCATTGGTCGACGATTATTATTTATTTATTTTTGTTTGTTTATTTTTGTTCATAGTTATTATGTAAATATCTAAATATTTAAGTAGTTAAAAATTAGATTGTATTAAATAATCCCATATTTTTGTTTTAAACTCTATAATATTTTTGTAACAAATAATTCTAATTATAAACCAAAGGTAAACAAATCTAAAATATGTTGGCTTAGCAGCATAATGTGACTTATTGACTTGGCAGATTTGACACCGGAACTTGTGGTTCTTGTTGACGTAAAGGCAGTACACGATTTTTAATAAACAACAGAATGAATTTGCGAAATTAAAAATATACTAAAGAATCAAACGTACTAATGTCATATATAAACGTAGACTTGACAAATAAGGACAAATAACTTGGTGGATGTGCAGCAAAATGGTTGGGTTTCGCTATAAATTGCAAGTAAAAGCAAGAAAGTGAATTAATTTTCTACGTAATCTCTTGCTAATTTGAAAGAAACACTCAGACTCAATTAAATATAAGTTATACTAAGATTACTACCACTACTATTGCTACTACTACTACTACTACTAATAATAATAATAATAGCAACAATACCTACTATAAATAGGGTAAAAATCAACAATTCAAAAAAAAAGTGCCCAGAGTTAACGAGTAAAATTGAATGAGCAACAACTAAACAGGCAATCTATAAGGACGACACAATATCAGTTGACAGAGATATGGAAAATAAAGAAAATTAAGATACCACCAATAATAGAAAGATTTTTACTAACAGTCCCGAAAAACCTAAAAAAAAACAAAAAAAAACAAAAGAGAAAATATTTGAATAGAGTAAATGATCTACATTTGCAACGGAAAACAATAATAGCAGAGCTGAAGTATGACATAAACCATTGATGGCAGAGGTAAATCAATATGGGCTAAAATGCTAACAAGTTATATAGAAAAAGCAACAGAATTAAAACAAAATAATAGATAAACAGCAAATGGAATGAAAACATCTACAATCATATCAATGAAAGTACCACTCTTTTAAAAAAAGTAAAGTCAACGTTTTACTGGGGCCATACCAAACCAAATAGTTGCCAATGGTCAAGAATGATAAAACGAATTAAACAAAAAAAACAAAAAAACACATTAGGTCTCTCTTTTATGATATTCTTAAGTTAGCAAGCCATTTTGAGATTTGAAAGGACACTAATTTTCTCCGTAAAAATATTGTATATAAAGTAGAAATTTCATTAACGCCTTATATCGTTCACGTTTTGAAGATGTATTTTAAAGTTTGAAATCCCTTTAAGTGAATCTGATAATGTATTTTTCATTAAAATCCACCTTTTGGTTTTCTGTGGATATTTTAACCAACTATCAATATAGAATATAAAACTAACAGAAGCATATACTTGGATTATTAAAATTTTTCGATCATTCTATAAATTTTACGCAAAAGTTTCCGAGAGAATGCTCAAACCATAAAATCGACTGAAGATTCTTGTATATGACTGGCGAGTTCAAAATGATATTTCTTTTTAGAGGACAATCCATCCATGATATTATCATTTTGTACATTCGAGCAATCATGTAAAAATCATTCGGAGAATGAACAGTTTGTTCATTGATAAGTTATAAACGCGTTCGAAATGAAGGTTTCTCTTTAAAAAACAATCGAAACAGGATACTTGAAGTTTGCGTTTTATACATTTACTGCAGCCAATACTAACATATAATTTTTTTATAAAACGATACTAAATTATCTCCAAGGCAATGCGGATTGCAAAATATTGTTTATTAAGTTCCAATTGGGAGGCATGTGAATATTGCTTCCAGAATATTCTTAGGGATAACTTACAAGAGTATGCCACTGATCGAGTTGATTAAAAAGTGGGCAATTTCACCAGTTAGATGATAGTAACATCATAGAAATCTGTAACATTTGTTGATGCTGATTCAATCACGGGAAATGTCGTGTTTCGCTGCCAGTACACACACACTCACACACATACATACATGCATATATATATATATATATATATATATATATATATATATATATATATATATATATATATATACATATATATTTAAATAAGGGAGTAGTCACAAACAATGTGTATTTTTTAACATTATTTTATTATACCGTGTCTTGATTTTTCATTGAGAATTATGTTTGGATCATTGTAATAATGTTTTTAAGTCATTGAAAAAAAAACATTATTACAATGATTCAAACATAATTCTCAATGAAAAACCAAGACAAGGTATAATAAAATAATGTTAAAAAATACACATTGTTGGTGACTACTCCCTTATTTAAATATACATCTTTCTTTCGTTGAAATTTATTAACCCATTTTATATATATATATATATATATATATATATATATATATATATATATATTTCTTTTAGGTTATGTCAGAATATATGATGACCGGAGATGAGACCGGAATGAGACAATTATACTTAAAAATATCTGCCCACTTTAAATTTTTGATGCAACGTGAAAAACAGACCCGAAAAAGTACAAACATATTTAGTACCAGCACAAGCACCATTAAAGAAAGCACAGAAATTCATTCTCTCGTGAATGTACTTATATCGCAACCTATTATACTTTCATTTTATTTGGTAACGATGGGAATATTCATGCAAGATCCATTAATATATTTGAACGTCAAGACATAGCGCATTTTATTTTAAACTTAATAATTTCCTGTGATTATTGCGTAGTCGCATACACTCTAGCAGATTTCCTATTTAACAGGAATTCTAAAATCATAGGTTTAGCCAATGTACTTAAACAGGAAGCTTATTATTATCATGTTTTTAGGACACGCTTCAACGTATTTGTTTAACAATTTGAATAATCAATTTTTGCTTTCTAACGTGTTTTTTTTTTGCATCTACACGTTTATAGAAGTCCGAATAATAGTTTTTCTAATTAAAGTTGGCATCGTTATATATAAATAATTGATTTTTATATAGGATGTTCCAGTTCTAACTCTGAAATTTAAGAAACACAGAAGTTTGTAAACAAATGGTTGAAGGTTACGGGATACGTCAAAAACAAAGGCTTATAAAAAGACATATTGAAGTTAAAAATATCCCTCCGTTGTTGTATGACAGGCTGTTGCCATGTACGTTTTTGACATTTTGTCCTGTAGTAATGACGGACAATTTTTACGATTTTAAGTATTTGTATGTATTATAGCAATAGTCCTTATTCTATAACGGATCTACCTCGATCATAGTTCAGGAATTACAAAATGTGGCTCATATCAAATATGATCATTATCTCGTAAGATTTTTATTTTTAAGTATATCTAATTTGTAATCGCAGCTGTATTATTGATATTGTTCGAAACATCCATGTCAAATATAGTGTAGATCTGTTATTACCAGAATCTACACGTAATTAACCGGCAGACAGGGAGATATATAAGCAGATATAGATAGAGAGAGAAAAAAAGAAAGAAAGAGAGAGAGAAAGGGATTTAGCCATAGCAAATGTAGAGAATGTGACTGAAAGATAAAGATAAACAATTATTGGTGGGAAGAATTTAATTATTCTCGAACTGAACAAATAAATGCTTATTGTATACTTTATGTGTATACAAATCGTCGAACACTTTCAATTCAAAAACAAATTTCAAGATTAACGTCATGAAGTTTTCATTTTTTTTATTGTTTGCGTAGAGGTATTAAATCTGGCAGTTTTCCGCCAAATGTTTGTACTAACCAACGCCGGAAATAGAAAAAAAATCTCTTGCTACTCCAAACCTTTTTTGTACAATTTATCGTCTGTCATGATGGGCGAGGGTTGTTTTCTCACATATTAAAAAAATGGCCTATTTCCGACGTCTACTTAAGGAGGGACACCATAAAATACATTTCCGGCCAAAACAGATTCTGACTGTGGAGAAAAAATAAAAAATAACGTAAATGATTTGTGAATTCATTTTCATTAGAATGGCAGACTGATGCAACTAACATTAAGAAAAACATATGTGCGGATTTTCGCAATCTGTATTAAAAAGGTTTTCACTTATTTTTTTTTAATGTCTGGACATAACAGCATTTAGAAAAAAATAAACACACAAAACACACAGAGGAATCTTTGTTTCGAATGGTATGTTAATATTTATAAGTATAGATATACCTATATGCAATGGGCTTCTATGAAAAAAGCATAGCTAACAGACATGAAGAGAGGTCGTTATTCACATGATATTAAAACTTGTGCAAGTTTGTAGACCCGAGAAACAGGAAACCGGTAAGGAGTTTTAAAGTCTATCAATCTGAGAAAATAGACTATTAAACTGCTTTTCGGCATGTGGTGTCATCAAATTTAAAAGGGTAAGATTCCGATTTTATCGGGTTAGTAGAAAATATGCACGTAACACGGATACATGCACTGTGAGTCCGCCAAAAAATGGCCGTGCATATGAAAAAACGAATGCAACATTTCGGCGATAGGAGAGATGTTAATTCTTGACTAATAGCGAGGCACGTATAAAATTTGAGATTCTCTCTTGATCCTCTCTGTGACTAAAAGATTATTGCTAGCGTCATTTGCTCATATATGGCAATGATATTCTATTCCTCGTACTCTCTGGTAAGAAGGAGTTTACTGTTATCCCAGAAGCCCTGCCAATGCCCGTGATGTATTTGTCTCTATTGTTGTTGCTTATAAATGTTAAAGCAATTAGTTTGAAGGATATTCTCTAAAATATGGTTTTAATTGACAATGTGCTTTAAAAGTTTTTTATCAAAAGTTCTCAGCACGCACGGTATTATTTTGACTTCGTTCAAACTCGGGAATCAGGATAAAGGTGTTGAGATAATGCTTTTAATAATCCACTGAGATTACTTACATCTGTTCTGTGTGCCGGGACCAGTTCGAAGACTAAATTATTCATAATTGTGTTTTACTATATGCTGTACTAAGTATGAAAACGTCAACCTCTGTAATCTTTTATTTAAAATAATTAATACTTAGCAATGCTGTCATTTGCACACAGTGTCTTGCAGGTTTATGTTTATTATGCATTTCTGAGTTCAACACAAATAGCGTGGAGTTGGACAAGACGTGTGTGACGACGTTCACCGAAACAATTTCAAAACAGACTTGAAACTGTGGATAACAGTCTGAATATTCTAAATTATAATGGATTATTTGTTCACATATAATATAAAGAAAACATTCTGATATATCAGTTTAGAGAGATGGCGCTACTGAACAATATAACTTCGGATTTCATAGCATATTCAGCTTTGGCAGTATCAACATGTGTCCATTCCGACAGACACGTTGTCATATCTCACAAAAAATTACCCTTATACCAAGATTGATAGACTCTCCCATCGATTTTCTCTTATGACGTTCCTCAACGACAAATAAGTTGCGCGGAAATTGACACAGATGATTTGTTTATAGTGGTGAAGGTTTTGTGTAGAACCAACCACCCTTTGTGTATTATTGCTAACCTTCGTTGACGCAGATGACTGCCACAAAACAGTGTATACAGTAGGCCGCTGGGTTTTTACATCAGAATATCCTAATACCTTTTAGCATTAAATGAATTGTATGCAAATTATTTATTAATTATACATAAAAATACCCAACAACAACTGACACACCATAGACGCCATCAGGAATTAGTGGCATATATTGAAGACTCGCCATGCTGTCTTCTAATTCGTTGGGATCTGTGCTGGTGGATATATTACATAAAAAAGTAATACTTTTTTATAACTGAATAGCAGAGTGTGCCTGTTGTTGCATAGTCATCAAATAATTTTAATCAGGCAACTTAAATGATCCAGTAACCGCATTTATTATAAGGTGCATCCTCTGCTAGATATTTCATATTATATTGTCTTCCGTCTTAGAGGATATACAGATTTAAACATAGAAATAGGCAGGCAAACACACATACATAGTCAATTTTATAGATTATATTTTTGTTGCTAACTTCTGGTGCATGTAAAAAGCGTGTCTATTGTGTTCCTTTGATGTAGGTGATTAACAGAAGAAATACGAAATTCTAACAGCGAGTTTTATGAATTAAAAACGGAAACATGTATTCATAAAAATAAATCATTATATTTCTCAAGACGATATAGGGGTATGTTTATTTAGTATATTTGAAGAAATTACGTTAAATACTAACAATTTTACTCGGGCGGCGCGAGCTTGCGCACTACCAGTGGCCACGGTATTTAGCGAGAATCATAATGAGTCATAATGCTTTATAGCTACTGTCATTTTATTTATTATTATTGTTTCTTTTTTACTTAGACATAGCTTACATAATACTCATTTTAGCGTTACCTCAGTCTACGTGATTAAAATAGAAACTTACTTTTGAATAATATCTTCGCAAACAAACGGCTTTTATAAAAATTTAAAACGCGAATAAAAATATTTTAAACTGGTTTCATTCCTGCAAGTAAACATGCATGTTCTTCAAATCTTAGACTGTTTTTTCTATTTTCAAACTAAAAATAAGTAAACAACTTCTAGAAGATACACAGACGTAGTAAGTTTTCTTAGTGAGTAAGTAAATTGTTGGGAACGAAACCGAAGCACTACTGTTAATAGCAATTTGCGATAACCACAGTTACAACAGGAGGAAATACTCTGAAAGCGTGGAACATTAAATAAATATATCCCCATGTTTGAAATGTGTCAGGTGCATATGCAGGAGATGTCATTAAAAAGATAATTAAGGCAAATAAGTTTTCATGTATTTTATATTTGCCCAGGTTGCAACGATTTAAATCAGGTAAAAATAGTAATAATGATTTCTCATAGGAAAAAAAAAACATTTAAAAATTGGAGAAGGACAAGCAAACATACACGCATAGTAAGTTTTCTGAATACGATTTAGCGCGGAATCGTATCCGAGAAAAATAACATGGCTCATGCATGGCGTCTTGGTGAGATGAAAAATTAATTATATGCTTTTAAAACAGCATCATTATGTAAAAAGTTTGACACATGTAAACACATTTTTTCGTAATTCTTAAAAGTCGTGATGTGCAGAAATGTACATATACAATACGGATTATTGTGTTTCAATATTGAAATGAATAAGTACATTTACTATTACGAATGTGCAATACTTTCAGTTATATATATTGCATTTCCACAATTTAGAAATAAGACGCTTTCTTCTGCCTAGTAATGAGAAAAGCATCTTTACGAAATAATAATAATACTTTCTTTCTACAACACGTTTCTAAAGTTATTAAGTAAGACAGTCTTAAGTTCTCAAGTATTAGTGGGGTAGACTGCTGAAAACATCTGTCAGTTGATGATACAAGCACAAAAATTGGCACACTGGTGCTCCCTAACTCTCTTTTTCAGAAAAGTACGTTAGCCAACTTACAAACTAAAATCGTCGCCATTTTTTAAGACGCCCGCCGTTCTTATCAGTACAAAACACTATTTCCACAAAATATTGTCGAAACAATGATATTTTGATTATCTGTACATCAAGATATATGTTTATTCTTATCGGAAATCGAACTCTGCAATAAAACTCTCAGTATCATGGAATAGTAATATTATGACAATTGTATGAAGTAGCATTGTCTCAGTGAAGTTACCGATGTGGTTTTAAAAATTGTTGTGGCAGAAGCACAACATACTACAACATACGGAAGTAACGTGCTTGAATTTAACCTGGATCATTGTTTTATTGTTTTACTCTTAGCAGATACACATTAGTGTGCTCTTCAGGGTGTAGCGATAACATTTGCATGTTCCCCGACATTCACTACTATAAGGACAATTTGTAAGCTGCTGGCAATGCTGAGTAATAGGTGGAAGTGTTGACCAGAAAACTTCACGCCCTCGCCATTTTTTTTTTGTTTTTGTTTTTGTCAGCCCCAGTTGACTGTCTATCCAAGATTTAGCTATAGAGCTGGAAATGGGCACAAGAAATTTTGTTTAATTCGTGAAAAAGACATCAATAAATCTAAAAAGGATAAAGGCACCAGTAGAAACCTTTCAAATTGTGATATTCGGAAAATTCGTAAGAAACTAAACCGAAACCCAAACCACCCCAGTGCTTCTATTATTGCAACAGCTGGAATCGCTCCAAAATCCAGGCAGGGTCGATGTAATGTGTTGAATGAGATGTCAAGGGACATCAAAACTATTCCAAGGCCTCAATTGAGCAAACAGCATAGGAAAAAACGAATGGCTGGCGAAGAGAATTATATGAAAATAGATTTGCAATGTGTCCTATTTACAGATGAGACTCGTGCTACTTTGACGGTCCGGATAAATAGGCGAAATTTTGAACGCGACAGACCTCAAACCCCTTACAAATTCATTGCCAATAAGGAGGTGCAGGCATCATGTTTTGGGCGGGAATAATTGGGGATAAATTAGTTGGACAATTCCGAGTTCCAGAGGGTGTAAAACTTACAAGCAATGCGTACACGTCCTTTTTAGATAAACATTTGTCACCAAGGCTAGATTACCTACCATTGTCACGTCACTTTCAGATGATTTATATGCATGATAATGCATGAATTGGAGTAAAATTTTGGGAAATAACTAACCGTTAAGCAGTATTTTAATTATACAATTTATATTTTTGTGAGGCATAGTAAGTGAAATATTGATATTTTACTAATCTGCAATAAAGCAATAGACGCCGTTTATGATCTTCGAAAAATAATATCTTTGATATTCATGTATTTGTATCTTTATCCTGGTTTATGATAATACGCATTTTGATGAAATATCTATTATCATAATTAATTTTTCATCATTGTAGTATACATTGAAGTGCTAGATTGCAATTTGTTTTCAATGCTATTTTACAGTTTGAGAATTCTTTAAAATATTGGGTATTTGTTGTTTTAATTTGGCACCTGCAAAATGTTTGTACTAAACTAGTTATAAAAATTCCATGCTTGCTGGTTTTATTTGATTTTTGACAGTCTTTGACACACCTGTAACGAAGAACATTAACCTTTTGCATATTTTCCATTTAGGGTTGTACACGAGCATTGTGTTACCTAGACAACAATATTCGTACACACTGAATATATATATATATATATATATATATATATATATATATATATGTGTGTGTGTGTGTGCGTGTGTGTGTGCGTGTGTGTGTGTGCATATTTGTATGCATATGCTTTTCTTTCAATATGCACCGGAAGCCGGTATAAACATGTCGTTCTTAACAAGACATGATCTCAGCTTAACCATTTTCCTCTCTGTCTTTCTATCAATGTTATCTCTATATCTATTCTTTCACATGTGTTTTCATCTATCGGTTTTCATTCCCTATTTCAGTAAGATAAACATAACGCAGTAGGTAAATGCCTAATAGCAAACGTTCAGTCAAGTCTATAATTCGAGAAGCCGTTAAGGATAAAATGGAATGATCCAAGTTAACGCATGTTCAAACGCATCCTAAAATTCTACGATAATCAATGCACATATTGCCGATGGCCACCACAAAGTAAGAAAACTGACTCAGTGCATATATAAACAAATATCGCACCATTGAAATATTTATTAGATTTCAAAGGTATCGAACTGACGAACCTGACTTTTATAATTATGATTTACGTCCAGATACCCACGCACAAATTATAAGTATGCACATATATCTATATATATAATAATTATGCAGATATCTATCTATCTATCTATCTATCTATATATATATATATATATACGTGTGTGTGAGTGTGCGTGTGTGTATACGCATGTTTACATATATATATATATATATATATATATATATATATATATATATATATATACACAGCATAATTTCTATTTCCATTGTTTGAACTTAATGATCAAGGAATGAGCTGATGCTTCAGCTCAACTCTCGATAGGTTCTTCTATATTTAACTTAGATTATTTTAAGTAAGTTTTAGTTTTAATTCTCATTATATATATATATATATATATATATATATATATATACACACATATGTAATCAAACGCATATATATATATATATATATATATATATTAACTAAATAAACGTCCCTTCCTTTTTTATTACAGTTTCACCCCAAACAAGGCACATTGCCACTTTGTTGTAGGGGGCTACTATCGGGGGCATAAGCATCACGGGTACTCTGTAGGAAGTTGTTCGGCAAGATGTCGGTTCACGTTGCACTTGAACTTCTGCATGTCAGTGCAGTCGGGGAAGCAGGGACGCGGAAGGGAATTCCAAAGCTGTTCTGGGGAAGAAAGTACTGGAGTAGAAGCTGGCTTGCATCTAGGGATCTCTACTATGGAGGGGTGCGATTTAGCTACTTGTCGGGTTTGTCGGGGGATTTACGTCGTTGGGGCACAAGTGAGTTCAGTTCGTCAGATCATTCTCCGTTAAAGTACTTGTAGAACATGCAAAGGGATGTAACATTTCGTCGATGGGACAGAGGCTGGAGTTTAGTTGACAGTTAAGGACCTATAAGATTTGCGTCTCTCTTTTGACCCTCGTCTACGAGTGAGAGACTAGTGGCAGATGCACCAGTCCACATATGACAACAATACTCCATACATGGGCTAATGGTGGCCTTATAGATGTATAGGATACACTCAGGCGTAAGTAGCTTTCTAGCACGGTAAAGAGAACCCACCTTATTCGCAGCGTTATGACAGTTACTTTAGGCGACTTTACCTTCTCTCCCATCAGACCATCCAAGATCAAAAACAGGCATGTCATAAATACATATCTATTTTTTAAAAGAATCTTGTTAACCCTTATTCTTGTTACGTAATTTCTGCATATTTTATTTCCTCTTTTAATAAATCTGAGTTTTTCTCCTCGTACTGATTCCTCGTCATGTGCCTAAAGATTATACATGTCTCTCATTCGCCTGCATTTTTTTATTTATTGTGTCCAGAATTACTTACGATTAGAAGCCGGTATTTGCAGCCCGCTCAAACTAAGCAGATAATAGCACATATTTCAGTAATGTTTTTACATGTGCACCCCATTATTGTGCTGAAACCTGTCGGATTTTCGTAAGAGCGAAGGGAACACTTGAGGTGAAGGTAAAAAGTCGTAACTCTCCTTCTACATCAAAGCGTGGGTTCCTTGATCTTGTGTCGTAGAGTCCTGCTGATACACTCAGTTTTAGCAACAGACCATCTGTTTGCACAAGGAGATAATCCAACTCTTCAAGATATTCTGTTACACTTTGGTAATGACTTTCAAGCTTATTCGTTGATGTGAGATGACAATCTATGGCCCTCACTTAAAAAACATAGCAAAAAAAAAAAGACTAAACTCATTGCCGGGTATTTTGTTTTAATCACCCTGGACATGCCCTCAAATTTAGGTTGCCCATATTTGCATTTTTTTAGTGCTGCCAATAGCATGTTGTTATAACATACATTGGTAGAGCATGATTCATACAGGGTGGGATCTCATGTTTCGCACCTTGAAAATCGTGCCACTTTCATACATGACAGAATG
>NC_136515.1:44354559-44444559 GCF_053919585.1 Euprymna scolopes | reverse complement strand
GTTAATGATAATACCATCTTCATGCAGGATAATGCTCCAATTCACACAGTTGACAATGTAAAGAGATTCCTGTAAAAGCATGATGGCTCGTGTTTGGATTGGCCTGCTCAATGTTCAGACCTCAATCCTATCGAAAAAAGTATGTCATTACATAAAGTAACAGTGACGTAATGATAAAATTTAAAATTTGGAAGAACGTTGGACATAAATTAAATAAGAGTGGGATGCCCCTTCCCAGGAGTATTGCTGCAGTGTAATTCAAGAGATTCCAAAAAGATTGCAGACTGTCAAATTGCAGAAGTGCTATGCTACTAAATATTAACTAGTTCATTGTGTTCCTCCTATATTAAAGTTGCAAACATTTCCTAAAGTTACATTTAAATAATAATTTTCCATTGTGCGGACATTCTTTTTGCCTCTTAAATTTGATGTTATTTGTTTTTAATTGACGTAAATACTATAATATTTCAATTTAAAGTAAAAGATGAACAGGTAAAATTATAGAAGAATTAATGCCCAATCAACTGAGGTTTCATTAATGCCCAAACAACTGAAGTTTCATTAAATTTGGCCTAAATTTGCAGTTTTTGAAAAAAGTACAGGTGCGGACTTTCTTTTTGCCGCATGTGCATATACGCATACGCACATACACAATGAATTATATATATATATATATATATATATATATATATATATATATGTGTGTGTGTGTGTGTGTGCGTGTGGGTGTGTGTGTGTGGGTGTTTGTGTGTAGAAATATTGCATATATATCCATACAATATATTATGTTGTGTGTTTCTATGGCAGGAGGTCTACACGAAAAGAATACATATAATCAGAGAATAAGCATGATGATAGCCTATGGAAATTTATCACGAAGCCTCTTGCTGGCTTAATACTAATATATATGTATATATATATATATATATATATATATATATATATATATATATATATATATATTTATATATATGCACGTATATATATATATAAATATATATATCAAATGTTTTTGTATATGCGCTTGTGTGTTTATCTGTGGCTCTGTGTACACATATATACACAGAAAATTATATGAATTAATATATATATTTACATATACATATATATATATATATATACGCATATATATTATATTTTTTGCCTTTAGTATTTTACGTCATTTCATTACAGTTATTTATAATGATTTTCGAGATGAGATTAATTTTGATATAAATATGATTAATTCTGTTCCTCCGGATATTAAAGCACGGACAAATTACGAGAATATGATTATAGAAAATAGATTGTCATAAGAATAGAGCATACTAATCATTATAATATAAACACTTTGCGATGTATCTGATGGCTGTTCCCAAAGTAAAACCTGTTCTTTTATGTACCTAGAGAAAGTTGAATAGTTACAGGAGCGGGAGAGGTAAGAATAAAACCAGCCACATATGGTTCAGCACCTATTGTTCTACACAGTTACTTTCATCGTTAATGGAACTTTCCGGGGATTTTATTTAGACATCTCTGATCTTGACACATGTACAAGACAGTAGTTAATTTTCTAATCTCTTACACTGTACATTATCTGCAATAAAAACACTAACTTGTCAGGTTTTGAATTCATTATGTCAATACAATCTGCAATTTCTTCTTGTTTATTCAAGCATAATAAAAAAAGACGCTTTCATTTTCGAATATTTTCATATATAAATTCTGTAATATGTATCATGCTCCTTATTATGTTTTCTATAGAATGTATAGATACAATTAATTATAATTATATTAATTAACTACCATCACGTGAAAATCCGTTGACTAAGAGAGAATATAAAGAATAATGCAATTATGAAGAAATATCCGTAACATATTTTAGATTACAAAGTTGTAATCACTATTGGTAAATTAGAGTAGCTTCAGAGTTAGAGTTTTTTGCTGTTACACAATTAAACGAACGCATAGCTTATTGTTGGGTAAGGTTTATTTTCTGGATCATATGAGGATGCTGTGAAGGTTCAGTGGTGTATCCGTTTAAGGTTAACATTAAAAAAAAATAGGACGAACTCGTAACATATAATCTGTTCTGTAAACATTGTTACCAGACGGAATGTTCTCATTTAGCCAAATAAACGCTTGTATATTACAGCATGGACGTTTTCTTTTTGGTTTGAGCTAGTGCTGATTAATTTCAGAATAGAGAGTTCATGCTAAAATAATAATAATAATAATAATAATAATAATAATAATAATAATAATAATAATAAATAAATAATAATAATAGTAATAATTATATAGACATATATATATATATATATATATAATGTTTACGCCTGAAAAATAATTTAACATATATAAGATTTACACATCGAAAAGGTGTTTACATTTTTACTTTATTCAAAATAAAATATAGTAAGCAGCTGAAAACAAAAACAAAATACGCCTTATTTTTCTGTCCAAAATATCAGTAACAATTCGATTATGATTTTACCTTAATTAAGTTAATATCAGAAAGTTATTCCTATCCTCAAACCTCATAAGATTTTTTTGCAGATAATTTTGTGACCGTTTATGTTATGTAATTGTGAACAGCCATACACCGTGTCAATCACCTTTTAATCACGCAGAATACCGACGGTAATTGGGTATATATATATATATATATATATATATATATATATATATATATATATATATACGTATATATACATATACATATACATATACATATATATATACATATACATATATATATATATATATATTGGTTCAGAAATGGTAATCGTCAGTGAGTATTTTTTTTCATAAGAATTTATGTTAATGATGTCATTCTCACATTATGCTTTTCATTGTTAATTGCTAATCAGCCAACTAATTTCCATTAAGTGTCTTAGAAACAGAAATAATGTTGGTTAACTTCGATTCCGTTTACGCAAAACAAAACACCATGTTTTAATAAATAAATGCCTGAAAAGCCGTGCAATAACCTCTATCCTATATCTTGTTGCATAGTATTATAAAATAGAAAAAATAACAATCTATGGAAAAAATTCCAATATATTCGATAATTCATTTTCTTATTTGTCTCTCTTTAGTAATGCAATTTTTGTCCGTATTTATAACAGTTAACAAACTATTTACTATAAGCGGATCAATGCCCGGTGCCAAAGTGATTCGGCCACACTGACCAATCGGTTGGAAGGGCGCATTGATTTAGGCTGTCTCCTTAAGGACTATTTTTAGCCCTTTGGGATCTCAGCTGAGATCTCAAAGGGCTAAAAATAGTGCTAAGGGGACAGCTCAAATCAATGTGCCCTGCCAACCGATTGGTCAGTGTTGACGAATCGCTTTGGCACCGGGCATTGATCCGCTTATAGTAAATGGTTTGTTAACTTCTACATATTCATCGTTAATGAATAATCTCTCCTAGACTAATTCATTCATGCTTCTTTAATTGTGTTTTTATTTTGTTTACTTTTACCTGATAACCAATAAAAAATCAGTATCAGTAATAATAATATGATAAAGAATAATAATCATTCGCCTCCCCCACACAAAATAGATATAAAGATAGCTTAGTAGAAAAGGCCTTTCTCCGTATATTTACTTAAACTATTGTATCATTCAAAACTTTTGAAAAGAATTCTCCGAAGATATGTTTTATTTATCAGTGTTGATCAGTAAATTTTCTTCAAGTAATAAAATAAATAAATGACAATTTTATTAACTATTTAAACGCAGGCATATTATAGTATACTATGAAAATACAGGTAAGCGTCCTTGTTGAATAATATTATTTTGTTTCAATTCATAAGAATGAGTGTTTAATTGTTTTGCTATTTATGTAATAAAAGATACTGAATATTACCGATTAGATTGTGCTACCATTCACCGAAAGATGTATCACTGCTTATTGTTTTCCAAGAGCAGACATGTGCACGTGTTTTATTAACTACTAAAACAATTTAGATTCTTGTTTTATTGAAAGAAGTATATGAGAAAATATACCTTCTGAAATAAATAAAATAAACAATGTAATCACGTACAGACGCATGTGAGCTAAACCCTGTTCATTAAAATTAAATACATTACGCCAAAAACGATAACTGTAAAAATAGACAGGAATTACTATTCCTAAAAATTGGCAAAAAGAAAGACAATAACAATAAGTTCAGTTATAAATACTTTATTGTACAAAAAATTAATTGCAGAAATGCTGCTTGCATTTCCCGATTAGAGAGTTATACACTCTGTAGCCCTTCGTTATGTCGGAACGAATCTTTTAACTATTGCACTTTTTTCATCCCGCATTCTGTTTAACTATATTCTCCGTTGGAAATAACTTTGACTGAATGTCAAGATTATGTGTGATCCTGAAACTTTTTCAGTGCCGGTTTAAGGTGTCCTCCATGCTTTCTTGAATGCTCGACAACAAAGCTTTCCGCGATCCCGATTGATCGTTGAATGTTAATTTAGAGACCTGACATTAATCTGAAACATCCTACAGAACACTCTAAAATCTGTGGACGTGAATTCATCCCGATTTCACTCACTGGAGATTACAATATGGCACGGCTAAAATGGCTGTATTTCTTATTAATATATTTAAGTATTAATTTTGGAGATACCCTGTGATAATAGATCTTGATTAATTGAGTTGTAAGGGAGAGACAGGTCACATATAAACCGGCGAAGAATGTTAGTCAGGCCGTTATATAAATTGTTTTTTTTTATATAAACATATTGGAAGTCGTTGCATGTTTACAATAGATCTCATACTTTGATATTAAGCATACATTTCAAATAATGTTTCCTGCTATGTTATGGCTAAATGTCTTTACATGAATAAATATACATATTAAATCATTTATTGTATTATCATTTAGTGGGCGTGCAACATCAGATAGGCTGTAATTAACTCATTTTTCTATGATTTTCATTATTTATAGAGGCAATTCGGGTAATGTGCTTTGATACAATATCATTGTTTTGGTGTGTGTATTAATGTAGTATATGTTCTGGTGTCATGAGACCCATTTCTTTTTTATTAGAATAGTGATGTCGTAGTGAAATACATTTTCTTTTGATACACAATAGTAACACATATTATCTTTTAATATTTTGTAGCGGTCATTTCAAGTATTCGCATTCTATTTCGAATGTACTGCAGTATATGTTCATTTCTTCATGATAAAAAGGTTTATAATAATCTTCTGCGTTTGGTGGTGATGCATCGTTCTATAATATATATCTAGAAAGAAAATACACCTTAGTATTCATCATAGTATAATGCCACGAGCCATTTCATACTTCTTTAAGGGTGAGTTTGATATAAATTTGTTTATCATTATATCTATCCATGCCAGCAAAAATCTAATTACGTTTTCGAATTATTTACTCATATCTACAAGTTTATAACTAAACAAACAAACTTGGGGATAGACACATAAATCTAGTGTCTAAGGATCAGAGTTTATCATATTTGTATGAAAATTAATCTTTACAGAGTACAAGAGTTAATCAATAATGGAAGGAAAGGAATTGAATTTCATACTAAGATAGTTGGCTTTATTCTGACGAAATTAGATGAAATCCAAGAGATATGTATCCGTACACAGCTACTTATGCCCTCGCATTCTTTTAGCAAGAGCATTAATCGTGGAAAGCACCATCTCGTATAGTACATCCTTTACTCATATACATGACATTTAAAATGTTCGTATTACACAATATACAAAGTTTCCTTCCCTAACCATGATAATATACAAATCTGTGATTCTTACTAAGACGTAAACTTTTAATGTCTACTTTCCTATTAAAAAAAAAATATATATATCTGCAGATTTCATTAACAATTATATTTGTAACCGTTCATTTAAAAGGAATTATATAGACTAGAAGAACCTGTGGAAATTCCACAGCGGCATATTTCATATTGAATATATTTCTGCTGGGCATTCCGTGGACATTCAGCGTAAATGGAGACCCCCCTCCCCGATATTATTATGACCGGTTTGCTAAAACTGTAAACGTATTCATCTTAATATTCCGGTTAATGCAGTGTCATTATATATCCGTTTATTTCGGTTTATCTCCGGTATCATTATAGGAGTCTGAACAGAACTACACGTTATAATTATACCATCTTTAGACGGAATATAAAATACCCTGGGATTCCAGCCAGATGAACACATTCTTTTTGTCAACCTACCATCCAAAATTATCATCATCTCCTTTTATATTATTTTATCTATTTAATGTTGCATTGCGTCTTCGGTTATCGGGAGATCCCATATATTAAAAAGGAGAATGGAAGGTGATAACGTTGTATTAACATGGAATTAGCTTATCTATATATAATAATGTAATGTTTGTAGTATGTTATTGTTGTGTCTGTATCAATAACAATATGTTCACTTATGGGCGCGTTCCTTATTATTCTGTCATCCAGGTATGCACAAGCACAATCTAAACCATTCAGCATTGTGTCCATTGCTTGCTGGAATATCGCCGGCGCGACTTTTATCCCGAACGGTAATCGGTTATACTTGAATAACCCTTTGTGTGTGTTAATGCATAAAATGTTTGAGCATTTTTCGTCTATCGGAATTTGCAAATAGCTGTCGGACAAATCTACTTTTGAAAAAAAATGTCCCGCCATTTAGTTTGACAAACGTCTCTTCCGGGCTTGGTAAAGGTAATGGTGATCTTGTAGCATATTATTTAACCCGGTTGAAAAGTCTCAGCAGACTCGAATTTGTTCCGATTTCTTCTTTACATACACGGTAGGCGCTGCCCAAACGCTACTTTCGATTTTCGATTAAATGCCCGTTCTTTCAAGTCTGTCTAATTCGCTATCTATTTTGTCTAATCCGCCGAACGGCACGTTCCGTTTTTTCTTAAATACTAGTGGTGCCCCCCTTTTTAGCTTGAACGAAACTTTAAATTTATTACATCTTCCCAGTCCCGTAATAAATATTTCTGGGAATTCGTTGTTTAGTTCATTTTTTATATTTTCTGACATTGTGGTGCAGCTGGTTATTTTTTTACAAAGATCGTTCATCGGTTTATCCCAAAAGTGGAATTTTTCAATAAAATATGTTCCCAATACATTCTCGCTTTATTTAATTTCGAAGGGTTTCAATTTCTTCGTCGTGACATTTAAATTATTGGTCAGGCCGACTTCTCCTTCGAATTTGAGTTCGTCTCCTGTCACCGTTCTTGTACCCTTACTTGACTGTTTCAGAGTCGGTTTATCCAGTTTTTTCCAAGTGGTAACGTTTATTACCGACAAATCTGCTCCAGAATAAAGTTGGAATTTTATTTGTTTGCCGAAAATATTAACCAACACATATTTTCGTAAAGTGTCTTTCTCTTTGTCGTTTGTTCTCATTTGGTGTACTCTATATTTTGTTATGCAACAAATACTCTTATGGCCGACTTTGTCGCAATTGAAGCATCTGATATTTTTTTAAGGACACTCCTTTCCCCAATGTGTTTCATCACATTTTCCGTAATTATTACTTGGTCCCGATTTTTTATAGTTCCTTTGACTTGAATCGTAATTTCGTTTTCTGTAATTAGAGTTTGAGTATTTATAACTCGCGTAATCATTTGAATTTTGACGAGTCTCCCACTTTCTTTGCCCTGCGTTTCTGCCAGATTATTTAATCTTCCTTACGTACGACACTCCTGCTTCTTCTATATCTCTGGAGTCTTTTTTTTAGTGATAATGCCCTTTGACAATCTTCGGCTAACTTTTGCAGTATCAAACCTTGTTCTGTCTCTAATTTTGAGAGAGCGCGTCTTCGGATCTCTGAATGTTTTGTAGAAACTATCCCCTCTGCAAAAATTAAACATTTGAAGTCGTCCACCGTAAGTTCCGATAATTTAAAATTGTCGCGGTGTTTATTCACTACGGACGCATATGTGAGGTAGTCCTGCTCCTCCGTTTTCTTCAGGTTCATACACGACCATCTCTTGTGAAAAAGAGACATGTTCGGTCCGAATGAAAGAAGTTTTACGGTCTCAGCGAAGTTTAACTGATTCGTTCTCCTTGGCAATATGAAATCAACGAATTTGCAATGTCCACTGGTACCAAGCTTTCGAAGTAATAAACTTACTTTATTTGCATTTGACCAGCTTTCGCAATCTGTTTCGAAAATATCTTCATACCTCTTGAAGTATGCCTCAAAAGTTTTATCCTCTTCCGGTAGATACGTGAACACATCTATGCTATTCACAATTGTTGCGTTGGAAAAGGTCGTGTCGCTTTCCTGTGCAGAATTTATCGTTAATATTTCCAACAAAACTTTTTGACCAAGTTTCATTTGCTCTATATATTTAAAAAAGCCGTTCATTCTGTCTTTCGTCTCTTTCTTGTTGTCTTTCGTCTATTTCTTGTAGTTCCTTGTTCTGTAATCCGTCTCTTTCTTGTAGTATTTTTTCTGTAATTCGTCTTTTTCTTGTAGACGCCTTCTCTGTACTTCGTCTCTTTCTTGTTGACGCATTTTCATTTCCGCGAATAACTTGATAAGAGTCTCCATTTTGTTTTTCAAATAAGTAAATCAGTCACTTTTACAATTTCCTTTCTTTAATCACTACGAACAACAGATTCCTTTTGCTACGTTATTAATTAGGTACAAGAAAGAAAAAAATCCTTCTTAGTACACTGAGAAAAAATACTTTTTCTTTCAAAACAGTCTACCTACTAAGTACCCGGTATCCTAGCGAAGGACATTTTTATTCTTTTTTTTATGTGTGCACTTTGCAGAAAGGGTTACTGTAACTTTCATTTTTTTTTCGTAGGCATTTTTAAATAAATTTATTGCTGTTTTTCTTCTTTTTCTTTTTCAAGTGTCCCGGGTTTTTAATTTCCTTTTCAAGTAGTCACAAAAAAGTCATGGTGTTTTGCAAGTATCCAGCGCTTGAATATCGCGTTGACAATTTCGTAGTTGTTGCGTTTTAAACATTGAATTCCCGAGTGATTTGTTTTCAATCTTTGACGAGTAAGTATTTCCCGAATACCACTGTTGAGTTTGATTGTGTATTTTCTCACGCGTAAATCTTTTCCCGAAATCCCGTCGCACTGTTGTGTCTGTATCAATAACAGCACGAACGCAGAAAGTAAAGGCAAAACAAATATATTCAGGCGAAAAGATAATACATATTTACAAAGGTGCAGTTGTACTGCAGTTGGAAGATTGTCCAGCAGAGGGCGTGTTAAAGTCTTTCATGGAACAACCGGCACATGCGTCTTGCCTATCCGGCGTTCGAACACAGCTCCCCGGTCTTGCTGACTTGATACCTTTATCTATATCTTGTTCACCCACGTATGCCACTTAGTGGGCGTCTCCACAACAGTTATAATATCCTATGTACAGCATAATCACGTTGCCACACCGGTTCTCATCCGATCACCGAAGATGAACAACGTTAAGCTTTGCTAGTACTAGTTGGGTGGCTATTTGGAGATGTAGGTGCTGTATGTACGTTCCCTTTATCTATGCCTCGTTTGCAGTCGTCCTCAATCTCCATTGCCCACTGGTATTAAATAATGTTGACTCAGGAGAGATGTGGTAATCGAACGTAACTCTTGCCACAATATTTTCATGCACCCTTACTGTTGTTATCCATAATCCTTCGAGACTGAAGGAATCTACCAACATATTCTATTCCCCTTTTTTGTAAACATGATCTCCCGATCTATTAATTTATTATCTGAAAACGGTAACTAATTTACGTACGTATGCTAAAAGTATTACAGTATTAATGTGTAGATTGTTTTCCTTTGAAGTTATTAATATTCAATAATTTTCAGCACCTTCTCTTTTCTAAAGGTCACCGATTTCAAACCTTTTTAACTTTTATTGAAACACAACTATTTGTATCCCTTGTTTTCTTTTTGTAAAAAAATCAATACAATTGCGCACATTGATTATATTATCTTCGCTTATTATTTTATTTAAATTTAATTTAATCCGTTTTCAAATAATAATTGTTGCACTAAAATTTAAGTTTTGTTCAAACATTTCGTTTAACCAAATCAATTATCTTCAAATATATATAATTTATCAAAGTCAAAATTCTATGTATTTGTTTCCTATGAAGTTTGGTTAAAAGGAATAATCGATAAGAGTCAATAAAATGCATCATTTTCGCAATATTCGTCTTAATTATGAATTCAGTTATGCTAGTCAGTAAATCACTATTTGTTATGATTACATGAAGCTGAATGATTAGAATGCAACGTCTCATCATTTGTGTAAAGCGTGTAAAATTTCACCATATTTCATATTCACTCTCTCTCTTCAAATATATGTATAGAATCTGTTTAATATATATATATATATATATATATATATATATATATATATATATAAGAATAAGTCGTTAATAAAACATGTTAAAAACAGTTTGCAAACATTTTAAAGAATAAAAACACAAAATAAGTGGATCATCTTTAATCCGCGGAGTTTTAAAGAAATACTTTTCTTCTCATCAAAAGGAAGGATTTAGCAAAATGCGGGATCGGATTTTGCTTGCAAAATTATTTAATGAAACTACAAGTTAGTCATAGAACTTAGTTGGTTACAAATAGTGAAGCAAAAGACATAGGATGAAGAAAAAAAGTGATTTCACGTGAATAAATAGTCTGGTAAAGATAAAAATATCCAGTAACGGTAAAAATTAAAATACCCAATAACGGTAAAAATTAAAATATCCAATAACGGTAAAATCTAAAAAGGTTGATTAAATTTCCATTTCCACAGCTAAAATTCAAGGGAATCGCGTAATTGGAAGACGGTCTAAAGAAATCTAAATGGTAGAAATCACTGGAATAATTCACACACACACACACACCACACACACACACACACACATACACACACGCACACACATGTATATATATATATATATATATATATATATAATTGGGTGTATAACCTATACAAAAAGAAGGAAAGAGATGTAAAAAAAAAAGTAGAAGTCAAGCAAAAAATTGTTTTAAGAAAAAAATTTGGTTTTGAACGCAGAAAATCTTTTAAAAATATGTGCGAATATAAGAGTTGCATGCGAATTTCTTACATATTCAATGATTGAAAATGACTAGCAATGGTTTCAGAAGCTATCTATATCGTGAAAAGCATTTTAATAAAAAGTAATATATCCTTCATTTTCGTCAAAATTTTACTTATTATCTGTGGTTATCGAACAAGGTGACTTAAATAACTGCCAGTACTTATTTGTACAGGCACTTTTATAGCCTGATTCTCACAGCTTTCAATAATTTCAAAAATGTAATGTAAACGTTAGGATATTTCTGAAAGATTATATTCAATAAAATTATGTTTTAATCTTGAAAAATGCTTCAAATATATGGAATGCTTATGACAGATTGTGAATTATTCTGTATGAATCGAGCATGTTTTTGAGTGACATCGTATTCAAGTCAGGCAGGGAGTCTATGAGAAATGGTAAGAGGTATGGGGAAAAATAAGGTAGTCAAACACCAGAGTTGACTGACCAAATAAATAATTTCATGGACAACGATCATTCTGTTTATATAGACGATAAACAGTTAAATTCAGGTGTGGGATTTGTATACACCAAATTTAACTAATGCTCCTATTTCGTTATAATAAAATAATAATTGAACTTGTATATGAAACATTGTTGCAATCTTTGTGGAATCATTTGTTAAAATTTGAAGCGATGAAAAATCATTGTTTCCATAATCAACAGAAATCGCGCAGGTTTATTCGATTTTATCTTAAAGAGCATACCAGTTTAGTTAAAAAAAAAACAGAAATAATTTAAGTCACCATAAGTTGCCTTAACATGATGGAAAACAGGTGCGTGGTATAAGACCTTGAGAAAACTGTTCAGATTGTACCGAAAAGACGTTACAATTTTAATTCATGGTTGTAATAATTAGCTGTACTGAAAAACATAAAATTATTTTAAGCAGTTTAAAATACTAGATATTTAATAATTTTTTTTTTATGTTGCTAAATTTGTTTCCGACCATTATATGAAAATGTCCTTGACTAGCATGGTTCGATTGTAAAACTAAACACAGTAATCTATATAATTATAAACATCTGTGGAACATGCTTGTTTGCTTGCATCTTGTATTCGACTATCGGGCGGGCTGATCTTTAAAAAAAGAGGTGCCAGATTAACACACAGAGACACACACAGAGAGACACACAGAGAGAGACACACACAAAAACATCACCTCCCCCATATATATATATATATATATATATATATATATATATATATATATATATATATATATAAGCGTGGCTTAGAGGATGCATAAAGGTGGAGGGTTGTAATGTTTATTTTCGATTCTAGCTAATGGAATCCAAGTCACACACACACACACACCCACCCACCCACACACACACACATATATATATATATATATATATATATATATATATATATATATATATATATATGAATATAATGGAAATTTTGTTCCGAAGATGTATAGAGATTAAAAGGAAGAAACCGAAATATAGCCGGAAAATTGATGACCACATTACCCTGTTTGCTGCTTTATATATATATATATATATATATATATATATATATATATATATATATATATATATATATATATATTAGTAGATCGAACAACTATATATAACATATATTATCATTTATATATATATATATATATATTTATGTATATATATTATATATATATGTATATATATATTTTTATATATTATATATTTATAGATATATTATATATATTTATATATATATATTATATATATTTATATATATGCCTATATATATAGTTATTTACTATAATAATTATTAAATACCTACAGACACCAGTGTTTTATCCCTTTAAACCCACATATTGTTTTTAAAAGCCTAAGTTACTCATCCTTAATTTAATTTTAACGTGTAAACGTGCAACGGTAGTTCTCTAATGTTTTAAAGCTTGCAAACATGATCTTATGTATAATAATTTATCTCACGTTTTCATAGAAAGTATCGTGTGCAATGTTATTAAAAATTTGGATTGAAGGTGTATACTTGTGTTTAATATTTTTGACATAGTTTTATTAGTTACATTTTTACATGATAGTCATCACTTATCAAGGCCCGGAAGTCACTCGGGGATAAGTGTTATTGCGTGCACAGTAATCAACGGGGCAATATCGTAGCAATTGTTAGTTATGCAGATTTGTGAAGTGCTTTACTAAAGGGGCGATTTATCAGGAGTATTTTTATGTTGGACCTGAAGACATCCAATCAGGTGGGAAATAAGCCGACGGAACAGAGTTCCGCAGGCGTGCAGTTCGAAGAAAGAAGTGTTGTTCATGGAATCTACGTTTTGATTTAGGCACAAATAAATACTGGGGGAAAATATTGACAGTGGATTCAGCTAAACGGGCGTTTTTTTGTGAAAGATTTGCGAGGGAGGACCAGAGGTTGGAGAACGGACGAGCACTTGCCATGGAAATAACGGTACAACAACGACAGACTCGCAACGTGTATTCTCTTGAAGAGAAATTTCAAGAAAAAGAAAAAAGAATCCCTCAATATGCCACGAAACCTATTTGGTACTTTGTCAAAGAAGGATAGGCTGTCTTTAGCAGCTCTTCCCCAGATGCGGCAGCAGTACTCCATCCTTAGACGTATTTGACTTTTATATAGATAGAGAATTGCATCAGCAGTGAGCTATCTTCTGGTGTGGTAGAAGGCTCCCACCATATTTCCAGCGACGTTGGTAACAGATTTGATGTACATGTCCATTTCAGATCGGGAGTAAAAGCCAATCACAGGAGCTTGTCCAAACATGGAGCCTCCCCAAGACGTGATCCATCCATTTCAATTGATGCCAGATGGAATGGAATGGAATTTATGTTTAAATTGTATCGTTGGTAATCGGTGTAAAATGTTGGCTTTTATGACTAAAAACAGATTCTAACTTGAAAAACGAGTGCGGGTCTGTAAATTAAGGTAAGGAAATAAAAAGAATTCAATATATCTTACTAGGGAATTTGCAGACATTTACCCGCATTCTCGGGATGCTTCGTCTCATAAATCTGGCCCGATCGGCAATCATCGGATTAAGACTAGTGCAGTAACAGACGGAGAATAATTTCCAAACAAGCAAACAAACAAACAAACACACTGGAAAAATATAAATACACTAAATAAAAATAAGGCGAACATACTATATACTGACTTAATATAGATGCTTTGTTAATTTTGTTTTAATATTTTTAGCAAATGTTTTATCAATAATTTTAACCGTAAATTTTAGATGTAAATAATTTACAATTTTTTTTTTACCGTAAATTTTAGATAACTTATATTTTTTCGAGATTTTTTCATTCATTTTCTACCACCAACTTTTTTTTTGTTTCATAACAACTAATGAATTTGTTTACAAAACTCGTAAATTGGTAGCTGATTGAGCGAGCGAGAAAAATAGGAATTGTTGTCTTCGAGTTTTTAGAGATTTAAGCATGTTGCTTGAAAGAAAAAATCCCACGATGAACAGCATCGGGATTATTTGAAAATGAAATCTGGTCTTGCTATCTCTATTCATGGTTTGTTCAATGACGGTATGACTAGAGGGGCATTGGGTGTGTTGCTGAACTACAAACTTCCCAGCAGAGTTTCATTCTAACGGTTTCAGAAGTAATTTTTATAACTCCGTTACTCCGATTATAGTTCCTGCCTTTCATAACTTCAGGTAGTGATCCTTGTGGCACTGCTCAGCTTCATGTAGAACGATAGCTTGCCCTGAATCTTCAAATCATTTTCCAATGACACTGAGAAACGACATGCAGATGTGGAACTCATCAAATCTGACACTTATTATTTGCATATGCGTCATCATTCTAACGCACTTGCTATACTTTAGCATACAATGGGCACTTGGGTTAGCATCACTCTGCGCTTCTTACTCCTGATCATTTGTGGCTGGTCTTTTTCAATTGTGACATCTTGATGGTACAGTGAATATAAAATGCATTTCTGTAATGCTGTGTTTCTCAAGTTTCTTCAACCTGTAACACACCAGCATATGTAGCATTGTCAAATTTTATTTTAATGAGAAAAAATGCTGTAAAAATATTATAGGTGTAAATATATAGCCGATTACTCTAATAGCTGAGGACATTTTTAATATCATGTATTTCTACAGCGAATTATTAAAAAAATACAAATGCAAAACCCTGGATCATGAGATTTTATAAAATGTTTTAAATTAATTATGCTTAAACTAATTAATTAATGTAAGAATAAGAACAACAGCAAAAAACACATACGCACATACACATTACACCTTTATTACAATTAAATTTCTTGACACAACACGCGATTTCGTAATGGAAAAATATATTTGCATATGTCGCATATTTATTTATTAGTAAAAAAAAAACTTACCTCGCGGGGAACTAATTTTTTGCTGAGTATTGGACCTAAGGGAGGTAACTATTAAGCCCCAAAACTTTATTAAATATTTACTAAATGATTACCTCCCTTGCATGATTTGACGCTCAACTTTCGCAACAGAATAATCGAATTAAATTGCAAATTATTAAAGAAAAATGCGCATCGTTCACCTGGAGAACGTTTTTAGATTTAGGTTCTACGGCATTGAAACCCTCCAAATCAACTAAAATATTTCCATATAGGATTTTCATCTACGGAATGACACGAAAATTGGGGCTGGTCCATCGTCTATGCCCACCTTTAGAAGAACAGTCAGTAAACGTTAATTGAATGATTTCAACGAATATACCTTTTTAACGTAAGATATTGCGATAACAATTAATAAGGCTCAGCAGCAGTTTTTTTTTATTTGTGTTACTTACATCTAAGCTCTGATTGCTTCTTACATGGACAAGTATATGTTACATATTCTACAGTCAGAAAATCGGTAAATCTCTACATCTGCACAGATTAAAGAGCACCTAAAAATATTATGTATCCAGAAATATGTAGACTATAAACATAAGACACATATATTGTGTGTTTTACGCGTATCATTTAAACAAACTAGCACACCAACGCGTGGTTGGCTTCAGCTTGTATATATATATATATATATATATATATATATATATATATATATATATATATATATATATATATATATATATATATGTATGTATATGTGTGTGTGTGCGTGTGTATGTATATATATTGAATTACGAGACTCTATACGGTTACGTAATAAAACGCGCAGATTTAATTGACGTATCTTCAGAACAATCTTTATTGTTAATTTAACCTTGAAGTATTCCTTTATTGTTTGCCCTCGTTCTACGCTTCCTAAATCAAATTTAGTTTTACTTTCGACTCTTGAGAGAATGAAAACATGTTCGAACCTTTACTAGCCTCCGGACACTACGATGGAAGTGAAAAAAATAGAATCGTGTGGGGAAAAAAAAGATGCGCAAGAGACAGAAACCCAAAGCAACAGACTTGGAGCCGAAATATAATCTAAAAGTTTTACAGACAGATTAATTAAACCATTACCCACTTTTTGTGTCTTTCATGATCTTGCCAAAGGCAGCATTTTATAAAGTTGTAAAACTTTTTAAAAATACTTATTTCTATGTTACTTTATGCTATGCTTGATTCAAATGATTCTATATTAAAACAATTTGTACACCCGTTGAAATGCAATTAATAAAAACTCACACATATAGACAGAACAGCCTTGACGTAGAAAACGCTAGAGTAATTAACCTAGTACATATGCATATAATGCATATCATGTGCTGGAGATCTGTAGTAATACAACAAGGATAGTGTAAAATATAATCTACATCTTTGAAAAAAGACGAAGACTTTAATTTCGAAATAAGTAGTTTCATTATACTAAAGTTATGATGAGTTATCAGATCAAAATTTATACATTGTCGGCACCAAAGACGCTATATGTTTGGTTCAAACTTTAGAATACATTTAGGCTAAAAGCTATATAAGCTGAAATGTCCTTTTATACAATTGTTAGAATTTATTAGTTTGTAAAACCTTAGACCTAAAAACCACATACTTGTACAGTATAAATATAGAAAAAAAACGTTAATTTGAAATATTTTATCATCATCATGTGTTGTAATTCTGTAATTATCGTTATACGTTTTACCATATAGAACTTATGTGTGTTGAAAACAAACATTATTCCAAAATGATTATATTTAACAAAATTAAACATTAGAATAAGTAAATGCGTTATTAAGGCTTCACAATAACATATGGGGTTAGGTATATAGAAATCTAAGCTATATCTCTTAACAAACATTTCGATGTGTATTTTAGCTGGTTCTGTAACATCAACACATTAATATAGTTTTTATATGGTTATAGTTAGTGACTATTTTAATCACAATGGTTTTCTGTCATGATTATTTTAATTGCTGATTTCAATCACTATAGTTCTATAGTGTTTATTTTAATTATGTTATTGTTTAATAGTAATCGTTTTTATTAGTTTTATGTTCTGTAGAGGCCATTTTACTATTGGAATATAACATATATAATGTATTACCTTATTTGATTCATACTACTCTTTCTGTGTAATATTACAAAACAAGCCATTATTTATTCGACGGGATTGGAAATAAATAAACTCCAATAATAATATCGCCTTTTGCATAGATTCAACTCCTATACGACTGGATCCCATTTCTTAGAATAATTTGCCGATTGCAATCCCCGCCTACTCAGTTAATAACTTATGTATATATGAGAATAAAACATGACCAGAATGAATACTACATAAAATAATAATCAAATCAAATTGCTGAACTTTCTCTATTATCATTGTAGATTAGGTTTATTTTGTATCCCTACTTGGACAAACGAATAACTAAAATATTTATTTAAAAGGTGATTGCAAATCCCTGCAGCCATCACCACCTGAATAAGTTTAATTCTATAGCCCAAACATTCATAGCGAATTACTATCTCAATATGCTAATGTGGATTTTTCTAAGACTATAGTGAACTTGATATGCAGATAAGATATTCGTTCCCAAAATATATGGGTAAGACTTTTGTATAATATGAACAAAATTATGTTATATTTAAACAATTATATCTAATTAATAGTTTGATTTCATCTCAAAATATGTGTTGTAAATCATCTCTGTGTTAATACAGAGGCCCTAACTCTTTGGTAGCGCTTAGAGCGGCTGCTCCATCAACAGTTATAAAATATCGGGATGTTTGTAGTGCCATGTCGCGCATGGAAAGGAACCCTGCGCTCATCCCCTGTGGGTGAGGACAGCTGATGGTCTACTTGTATTGCATGTCTGCTATTCTGCACAACTACTTGTTCAGCACCCCCTCACTCACCCACCCTAACTGAAACGTTTAAATAAAATAAAATGAAATTACAGCTCAAGCAAAAGTTACGTTTAAACCAGGACCAAACTCAAAGAAAACCAACCTGCCTCCTCCCTTGAGGCTTGCATTTACTAATATCAACGGGCTTAGAACTAACTTAGATGATGTTGAGTCATTTCTCCTTGTAACCACCCCGGATATCTTAGCATTAAGTGAAACGAACCTTCACTCCTCCATTCCCTCTAACCACTTTAACATGCCTGGTTATCTCCCACTCTACCGTAAGGACTTGGACAGACATATGCATGGACTTTGAGTCTATATTCGAAACACCCTCCCCCTGACTACAGAAATAAAACTAGAATAAGAGGACCAGGCCTTTATGTGCTTCAGACTAAATATGCAACACAATATTAGCTACTTGTATTTTCTCTACCGCTCTCCCTCAAACTAAGACTGTACCCTAATAAACAAAGTATCAGACAGCATAGATATAGCACTCTCCCTCGATACTAGCGCACAAATACATGTATTTGGTGACTTCAATCTCCACCACAGTAACTGACTCGGATTCTCTAATCACACAGACGTAGCTGGCAGAGCAACACATAGCTTCTCTATATCCCATTCCCTATCTCATTTGGTTACATTTCCGACACGTTTCCCAGACCAGCACGATCAACATGCCTCACTTCTAGATCTCTTTCTGACAACGGTTCCCAATGACTGTAAAACAAATGCCCACATCCCACTCGGGAATGCTGATCACGCGGTTATAATGGTAGAAATCAGCCTAAATTCTCGCCCTAAAACTGAAGACCCACTACTCAAAACAACGAGGTATTACAAAAAGGCTGATTGGGAAGCCATAAGGGAGCTCATCAGAGATGCCCCATGGCAAAATATATTTACTCTTCCAGCGGAACAGTGTGCAAATGAAACCACTGAATGGTTCAAAACTGCTATTGAAGCACATGTTCCCGGACGGAAATTCTATAGCAAGCCCCACTCTCCCCAATGGTTTACTTCTGCTTGTGCAGTTGCCATATGTCAAAGGCAGCATGCGTTCCGCAGATTCAACCGACATAAGTCCACCTCAAATAAACAGAAGTTTATAGAAGCTAGAAATAATTGTAAGAGAGTGATAGAGACAGTTAAAACATTACTCTGAAATCACCAGAAAGCGCATCGAAGCACAGAAATTAGGAACCCGTGATTTTTGGAAAATCTACAACAGCGTAGTTAATAATGGACAGTCAACTATTCCCCTACTAACAAACAGTCATGAGGTTGCTTGCACGGCAACTGACAAGGCTAATCTGCTTGCCAGTCGGTTTGCCTCAAACTCCACACTGAACTCGGTACACCACTCACTCCCTGATTTTCCTCTGCAAACAGACGCCACACTAGACGATTTGAAAATCACCCCTTCTCAGGTACATGCTATTATAAAAAACCTAGACACCTCAAAAGCATGTGGACCAGATCTCATCCCGGCTGTGCTATTACAAAAATGCTCTGCCGAGGTTGCTTCAGTTCTGTCCGAACTTTACAATAAATGCCTAAACGAATCTTGTTTTCCCGATTGCTGGAAAACCGCCTCTGTGGTACCAGTTTTCAAGTCTACTGGTGAAAGAACTGACCCACTAAATGATCGCCCCATTAGCCTCCTCCCGCTTTTTGCCAAAATATTTGAGTCCTTAGTTAATCAAGCCCTAGTCCAGCACCTAACGGCTGCTAAACTCCTGACCGACAAAAAATATGGATTCAGGCAAGCGCGTTCAACAGCGGATATCTTAACTGTAGTTTCTGAACGTATATACCGTTCATTGGATAAAACAGGGGAGGGTAGAGCGGTGGCCCTTGATATATATAAGGCTTTTGACAGGGTATGGCACGATGGTCTTCTAAGGAAAATTAGATCAAATGGAATCACTGGAAGAATTCATAATGTAATTAAATTCTTTCTTAAGTAATAGAAAAATCAAAGTTGTCCTCGACGGTCGTACATCCCAACAATATGACATAAATGCGGGAGTACCTCATGGGTCTATCCTTGGACCTCTATTATTCCTGATATTCATAAATGACCTCCCTGATAAAATTGTTTCGGAGATGGGTATATTTGCTGATTACACCACTCTCTATAACAGATATGAGGGGAAAACAAATGAACACATATCCAAGCAAATGGCAGAAACACTAGAGGATGACCTCCAATCCGTAGTGGAATGGGGACAAAAATGGTTGGTCACATTCAATGCTGCTAAGACTAAGCTTGTTTCCTTCAATAACTACAAGAAACCTTCTCTACCACCAATAGCAATGGCCAAGGACACATTGCTTGAAAGTACTTCTTTTAAACTCGTCGGCTTAACGTTTACAGGGAATATGAACTGGAATAGATACATTGAGGGCATTGCCAAGGCTGCTGCAAGGAAGGTTGGCTCCCTCTACCGTGCTAGAAAACTACTTACGCCTGTCAGTATCCTATACATCTATAAGGCAACCATTCGCCCATGTATGGAGTATTATTGTCACATCTGGGCTGGTGCATCTGCTGCTTGTCTCTCGCTCCTGGACAGGGTTCAAAAGAGAGTGGCCAACCCGATAGGTCTTAAACTGTCATCTAGGCTTCTGCCTCTGTCCCATCAACGAGATGTTGCATCCCTCTGCCTGTTCTACAAATACTTTAATGGTGAAGCTCTGACGAACTGCAAACACTTGTACCTCCCCGACGTAACTACCCCCGAAAAACCCGACAAGCTACTAAGTCTAATCCCTTTACAGTAGAGATCCCTAGGTGCAAGAAAGCCTTTTACTCCAATAGTTTCTTCCCCAGAACTGCGGGTATTTGGAACTCCCTTCCGGGATTCTGCTTTCCCAACTGCAATGATATGCAGAAGTTCAAGTGTAATGTTAACAAACATCTTTCTACTCTTCTCTCTTCATAATGACCCCGCTAATTAATTCCCTAATAGTAGCCCCCTGCTTCAAAGTGGTACTGTGCCTTGTTTGGGATGAAAATGGAATAATTTTTTTTTTAAATACACACAAACACGCACTCACAAACACACACATCACACACCCACACCCACACCCACACACACACACACACACACACACATATATATATATATATATATATATATATATATATATATATATATATATATATATGGTTGATATGTAGTTTGCTTGAAGCATTGTGTGGGATAGGTGTGTAAAAGAGGCTTAGAAGGCTGTCACAATGCGAGGAATGAATTATAGTCGCTGTTGGTAAGAGGAGACAAAAACAAGTGGCGATTTACAAATCAATAAGTACACACACATATATATTTATATATATATATATATATATATATATATTTATGCACTTATTGATTTGTAAATCGCCACTTGTTCTCGTCTCCTCTTACCAACAGCGACTATAATTCATTTCTCGCATTGTGACATCCTTCTAAATCTCTTTTGCACACACACATACACACACACACACACACACACATATATATATATATATATATATATATATATACATAAACACACAGTATAACTCCTATAATTTGAACATCCGCTTCGTTCAAATAAGAGGATGCTGTTCAAGTTTCGTGATAAAAAAATGTGCTGCAGTTAACTTTAATTTTCTAAGAATTAAAAAATAGTAAATTGAATTCATTGCTATATGATACTTCAAGTATATATTAAGTGGAGTTTACGAAATATTTCACATAAGGGTTGTTAAATATTATTACCACGAACAAAAACATTGAAAATAAATTAAATATACTCTTACTTGTTAGGTATTTATTACCTAAGTTATCCGCTAAAGAAATCATAAATTCATGGAAAATACAGTTTTTTTGGTTATTCATTGAATGCATCTCATTGCAGTTTCTATTATCATCGATTCACTTCGCGTACGCTGTCATTGTATTCCGTAAGCGATCACGAAAATCTACAGTCTCTTGGGTCTGTAGTTTATGTATGATTATATCTCTTCGGAGTGACATTGCTTGCAAAACATAGCTGTCACTAAAGTAATAATTTTTTTTCTAGAAAGTTTATAACCGTCTCCATCGACTTTTCTGCATCGTCCCATGATCAGAGCGTTCTTGGTTATTTACATTAGGGTCAAGAGAATGGGAGCTGTCGCTATTTTCATAACCATTACTGCCTTCAGGATATTGATCAGTAGTTTCCTCATCTTGTTGCACCCACATTTAAACATCACCTGCATTACGTGATTTAAGAATAGCGCGGTTGGTCGGTAACCGTTTGGTTTCAAGAATTTTTTCTAGACCAGTTGCAAGCTATTGTGATGGGTTGTTTTACACTATTTTTAATATAGCAATCTGAAAAAAAATTACAATTATTTTAAATAAATTATCAATTGGTAATCTACATTAATTACATAGTACCAATATTAACATTTCTGCGCAATATCTTACTAAACCATGTAAACAGTTTTACTGCAACTCCGCATCAAATATGCTAATACAATTTCAATTACGAGACAGTTCAAGTTTAGAGAAAGCCCAGGTTTAGAAGAGGTTCAAATGAGAGGAAGTTCAACTTAAGGGGAAATCCAAATTAAAGGAGTTTTACTATATATATATATATATATATATATATATATATATATATATATATATATATATATATATATATATTCATATGATTTTTTTCTGCCCAAAATACACAATATACACACTGATACGCTCATATAAACACCTACACACGGACACACAATCAGACACAATCATCAACACAGAGCCACAATCGTCAGCATAGGTCAGTACATAATAAGTTCCTGTAACCCCAAGCTTATGAAAATTAAAGACCATTATCAGAATCGAGCAAGTAGCACAACATATATAACACAACTTGCCACTCATTTTGGAAAAGATTGCCTTACAAATGATACTGAGAACCCAAACAAGCCTGCCACTGACATAGCCCAGAAAAGTCGGAAAAAATACACTAGCCAGTTCCATAGTGTTAAAACAGAAGAATGGACCAACCATAAACGGGCAAAATACCTACCGACTGAACTATCCCAAGAATATATTGATAGGGATGGTTCCCTGGACTGGCTCAAAAGAGGATCCCTCCATTACGACCAAGAGAGGTTGATATTGGCTGCACAAGACCAAGGCCTCATGACAAACGCCTTCAAAAAGATGTGTGGTCTAAGCAACAATAATAAATGCAGGTTCTGTAGCACTGAGGTTGAGAGTGTGGGCCACCTGATTTCTGGTTGCAAAGTCATACTTGGAGACGGTTATTATACAGATCGCCATAACGGAGTTTGCAAATACCTTCACTGGAAGATATGTAAGAAACTCAACATTCAGTGTAGTAAAAACTCCTGGGAACATATACCCGAACGAACAGTTGGGAATGACAACTACACTATTCACTATGACTACATAATCCCTACTGCTACATATCTTGAAAATGCAGCTGTTAAACCAGATATAGTGATTTGGGACAGAGCAAACAAAAAAGCGACCGTAATAGAGGGCAGTGTACCCAATGATACAGGGCTTAACAGAGTTGAGAGGGAAAAGATTACAAAGTATCAAGGACTTATGTATGATATGAAACGAAATTGGAAATTAAAAGACGTTTCAATTATACCAGTCATCATAGGAGCAACTGGGCTTATGAAAAAGAACTTTAAAAAGTACATAGCAAGCATACCCGGTGAACCAAGTGCAAGTGAAATACAAACGATTGCACTGAAAGGGACGGCTAGAATCCTGAAAAGATCTCTTGGTTGGACTCACTAAAATAGGGGTAAATGTCAGACATCTGGTTGGATGTCCCATCCCCTAGAAGAAAAAGTTTAAGAAAAATGAAAAAAAAAACAAACACACACGCACACACGCACACACGTATATATGTAGAAACTGATCAACATTTATACGCATTACTACGTGAATGCCACTACGGCAAAAGTCGTATATAGTTAGTAGTTTCGTCACCGTTTCTATCGTTACACATGTTTATATCTAAACAAAAATTAACGTAAGAAAATACATCCTGATCATGCGTTAATCTGAGTGAATATTACTTTATATCTACCGGTTTATATTTCCGGATGAATGGTATTCGATTGCAATACCAACATAGCTGTTTAATTGCTTGGAGACGCAGTATACTCCCTTTAAATGACAAGAAACGTATTTCGGATGTTACTGTATATAGAAATAAATAGATTGAGACTAAAAAGTACATTACCTGATTATCTACATCTGTTAATCAAATACTCTTCATAGCAAAGGAAGCGTTACAGCTGGGATCAGATTTCTAAAACTAATTAGTTTATGCACGATGATAAATAATATATCTTACGAAATACATGCATACATACATATAGAAAGGAATATATGTATATATATATTTGTATATGTGTGTGTGTGTGTGTACCTTACATAATATTATGTTTATGAATAAAACTAACTGTATATATGTAGGGAAACGTGCGACTTACCTAATTAGCACGTGTGCATAATTCAATGAGTCGGTCGTGGAATGAAATGAATGAAGAAGAAAGAAACAAAAATGGCTGCCTTATCTCTTTATATGCCTGCAATATGACCACCCGATATGCAAATGAGATGCTCCTGGTTGGAGATAAAAGAGGGTTGATTTTTTAGAGGGTCGTTCATTTTGAAGTTGGATTTCAAAGCAATAAGTTGAATTAGCAGAAGTACGTTGGGAGTTGAGAGAAGGTGCGTTACGTGTGCAGAAGTTAGAAGTTTGGATAAAAGTGTTAACCTTACCCAGGAAATTATTGGTGTGACGGGCGGATGAAATAAAACTGAAGTTATTGCGATATAAACTATTTCGGCGCCTTTCGGGAAGACTTTCGCCCGCGTGTTAGGACCGACTGACCCGTGCTCGAGCGCCGTTGTCACGGAACCCTTCTCCACTTCGGTCTTCGAAGGTCTCGTTCTAATATTTGCTACTACCACCGAGATCTGCACCCGCTGTCGGCTCCACCCGGGCTCGTGAACTGTTGCCATGCAACAAACGGATCTGTACCAAACGCTGTATACAGGCTGTGTTTGATTGTATCCCAGTCTGGTTCATCTTCGAATTGCTGGTAGACTGCATAGGCCCCTCCGGTTAACCTCAAAGGAATTACTGTGGCTGGTTCTTTTCAGCCTTTTCCACCCATTCGACGACAGACGGTCCAGTGGTAGATCCATCCAACTCAGGTATCAAGCGAAAGTCGAATCTGTCCATTTTCTGCCTTTCGAGTCACCGCACACCGTTTTGATGCAGAATTACCGGTCATTGGCGTTAAAATTGACGATGTGCAGTGTTCAGCACTCATAGACACGGGATGTTCCCGGTCTATAGTTAGTGCACATTACTGTCAGATTTAGCGGGAGCAACCAGTCGGTATTATGACGATCAATGGTTTATCCCGATTATGTTGTGGTGAAGGGACGATTACGATCTGTACTGAGAAAGGTGACACAGCCAAAGTTGATGTTCTGGTGATGCAAGAAAAAACCCTTGCCTATGACATGTTGATTGGAATTGATGCAATACAAGCACAAGGAGGCGTCATAATAACAGCGACTGGAGGTGTAATGCTTGGAGAAGGAAAAGAAGTGTGTGCAGCCATGCCTATTGAAGTTTGACGACAAGGAAAAGGCGTGGACTGCAAAGTCGAAATGAACTATGAGCCAGGCACCAGATCGGCTATGCAACACCATTCCAGTGTATGCAGTTTCCACAAAGAATAGGACCGCATATGAAGAAGAACTTCAGATGTGGATTGATAACGGATGGTTAATACCATACCCACAGGAACGTCTGGGACGACCCAAAGGATTAATTCCGCTCATGGCTGTTGAATAACCTACTAAAGACAAAATTCGGCCCGTAATGGATTACCGAGAATTGAATCAACATGTTGATGCTTTCACTGGACACGCAGACGTGTGCGCTGCTAAACTAAGAGAGTGTCGTCAGAAAGGGAGTGCAATTCCAGAGTTACCCAATGTATTGACAAGACGCATTGTGTTTTCTATTTGCGGTAAATTAGTAGGACATGTAACTGTCTGTGGATGGCTCCGATCGGCAACAGGAGTGTTAAAAAGACGAGTAACTGCAGTAACCAAAGGACGGGACGACATGGTGGATGATGATTCTCTCCAGCAAATGATGGCTGAAATGTTTTCCAGAGTACATAGGAACGACCCTGCCCAGGGTGAGTGGCAAGTATCTGGAAACGAACTTAATGCATGGGTTGACGCAAGTTCACTGGCTACATGTGTCGTGTTGGAACAGTTGGGTGCCATTGTGGAAGATACGTGCTGGCTTCGTCCGAAAAATGATGCCCAGCATATAAATTTGGCAGAACTCGATGCCACGTTAAAAAATCAACCCTCTTTTATCTCCAACCAGGAGCATCTCATTTGCATATCGAGTGGTCACATTGATGGCATATAAAGAGATAAGGCAGTCATTTTTGTTTCTTTCTTCTTCATTCATTTCATTCCACGACCGACCCATTGAATTATGCACACGTGCTAATTAGGTAAGTCGCACGTTTCCTACAATATATATATATATATATATATATATATATATATATATATATATACATAATAATTTGGAGTAAACAGTCACATGGTCGCTAAAATAGACATATGTTTAAGTCGATCTCGAGCCTCTCGACGCCAAAAAGAAAAATGAAAAATGGGATAGATCAGAGAGAAATTAAAGAAAAATGGAGCTCTTCACAAAAAGTATAAAAAGTTCATAAAGAGTGTATAATAAATCCCGAGCTCTCTTTAAAAGAGGATAGAACAAAACGCGATAGAAAAAAAGAAACAGGAAAGATCGCATAAGGATCTATTCGAAGATATTCCAAAGTTTTCACAACAGAATGTAAATTTGAAATAAAATTAAAAATGGGTCATGATTTTATTGGGGCTGTGAGTTGTACAGCCCTGTGGTTAGGGAGGGGTTCTACTTATATGGAACGTGCCATGGAAAGGGACTTTGCATTTGTGTGATTTTACTCCGAGAGTCACGTGTCGTTATGCGTTAAGTATAGGGGGAGGCCTATATCTGCATACATACATACGTACTGAATATACAAATACCTACATACATGTGCGAAAGCGACACAAACATACACACGTAACTATATACATAAAATACCATACGCATACGCAGGAATACAGCTATATGTATAGAAACACTGATAATCACATGTATACAAATATACAAATCCGTACAAATATACAGGCATACACACACATATACAAATATGCACACATATATATCCTTTTATTTATACATAAATATATATATACACACATACACACACATATATATAGACATATACAAATACATATATAGATACACAAATACACAGAAACACACGCACACATACGCACATATATACATATATACACATATATACGTATACACACAGATATATATATATATATATATATATATATATATAAATAGACACCTATACACATATAAATACATATATACATCGGCAAATACATCCATATGAACATCTACATATATACATATGCACACACTCAATATACATAGACGAGGGTCTAGCGAAATAAACCTTCGTACAGAGGTACTGTTATACATACATAAGAATATATTTAGTTGAATAGTATCATGATATTAAAAATTAAAATCGAATATATTTAAGATAAAGTTTCGATTAAAAACTATTAAGGAATTATTAAAAATTATTAAGAAAATTAGATATAAATATGAAAATATATGCATATTGCTAATAATAACTGATTAGTATCATCATTATAATGAGTAATAAAAGATGTTTAATTCCACCAAATTATATATATTATTAAATGTTGTGTAAAGTATTCAATTTACTAGTTGTTAATAAGTTTTAGACCATGCAAATGGGAATCCTATCAGAATAGTAATTTTTAGGCCATGGAATTGGGAATCCTATACAAATAGTAAGAAGGATAATAAAGGATGTATAAATATAGAGATGCAAATACAAGTAGGTACGGGCATAAAGTACGCATACAAAAGAATATACATTTATGCATGTACAGGTATATAATAAGGAGGTAAAAAGGGATTAAATAAATATATGGTCATTTGCGAAACGTCATCGAGTGTCAGCTCTTTTCTTCATCTAAATAATACGTAGTAAAATTTAGTTATTCAAGAATTGAAACATACTAAAATACTAAAATGAGGTAGAGGGGGAGATGAGACATATATCTGTATATATGCATCCAGACCAAATATACAAATACATACATAAAAGTGCGAAAGCTATGCACACATACACACGTAAGTATATACATAAAACAACATAATCATACGTAAGAATAACACTATATTATAGTTACGCCGATAATCACAATTTTACATATACACACATACGTACAAAAATACAGACATATACCCACCTATACATATATATATATATATATATATATATATATATATATATATATATATATATTTACACTTGCATATGTACACACTTACACATATATAAAGTTATATACAAACCCAGATATAGATGCACAAACACACATAAACACACACATATATACATATACGTATATATGCATATATATATATACATACATAAACACACATACGTACATATATATATATATATACATGTATATACATCAGCGAATACATCTATATGTACACCTACATATATGCGCAGGTATGCAATAAATATACACAGACGGGCAGCAAAATAAACCTACGATACTGTTTTACAGACATAAGTATATATTTAATTAAATGGTATTAGGATATTAAAAATTAAAAATGAATTATATTTAAGATAAATTTTTCGATTAAAACAATTATGCGGTTCTTAATAAATAATTAAGCAAATTAAATGTAAATATAAAAATAAACATATTAATAATAATGAGTAGTTATTAGTATCATCATTATTATGAGTTATAAAAGGTGTTAAATTACACCATATTATTATGTGTTATGTAAAGTATTCATTTTACTAGTTATTAATTAAAGTTTATAATATTTGTTTTATTTTATTTTATTCTATTATTATTTTTATTTTATTTTATTTATTATTTATTTTTATTTATTTATTTTTTGTATGAGTAGATCTTTTGGTATAAGTAGATGTTTTTGTATGAGTAGAATGGTGTTAGATGGTACATGTTTTAGACCATGGAATTTGAGATCTAATGAGGATAGTGAGATTTAGACCATGGAATTGGAACTCATATTAGAATAGAAAGAGAATATTAATAAATGTACAGATAAACAGATGCAAATAACCTATTTATATTAGTATATACTTATCTGTCCATCTATTAATATTCTCTTGCTATTCTTATAGGATTTCCAATTCCATTGTCTAAAATTCCTCTCCTGATAAGATCGCCAATTCCATGGTCTAAAACATGTACATCTAACTCCAATCTACTCATACAAAAAATATTTTGTATGCGTACTTTTTGTCCGCATCTACTTGTATTTGCATCTCTATATTTATACATCCTTTATTATCCTTCTAACTATTCGTATAGGATTCCTAATTCTATAGTCTAAAACTTACTACTTAATATTCTGCTCTTTTAATTGAGCACTATTTAACAACCTCATTGTCTTCATTAGTTCTGACTTTTGAACACCTCAAACCTGAATATATATATATATATATATATACATATATATATACATATATATATACATGTATATATATATATATATATATATATATATATATATATATATATATATATATATATATGTACATGTGTATATAAACCCAGGGATAGATAGAAATATGTAGTAAGTAAACATCTACATTAATCAAAAATAAGGTAAACAAATTTAACGCAAATTTTGTTATGGAAACCATATAGTGTACAATGTAGACCTTTATTTTAGAAGAAAATCAAAGAAACGCTACAATAATTTTTTCGGTTGATATTTGTAATCAGAATTGAAAAAGAGCGCAGACTAAATAAAATCATATCAAATTAATCCTGTTGAAAAATATAGGTATATGTGTATATCTATTTATTTCTATTTAAATATACACACACACACACACATATATATATATATATATATATATATATATATATATATATATATATACATATATTTGTATGATTAGGAAGCAATTCAAACAGGGCATACTTATTCTTTTTCTGATTTTCAATTCGCCGAGCGGTTTTTTTTATTTCTGCTGGCATATATATAAAATGCCGCCTAAAGTTTGTTGTTCAGCCATATTCGCCTTAAGTGCATTTTTACCGGTGCATCCGATTATCGTAAAGTTATCGTCTATAACAAAAAACAAAGTCAGTTGATAATTACATTTAAAAACAAACTTGAACAATATATATGCTGCTCCACATATGAGAGTACCAAATTGGTTAAAAGGAAACATATTCCCAACTCCCATTTAGTTAAAAATGCACTTTCGTAAATAACAGAAGTCATTCAAAACGTATCGCAAAAACAATAACATTTACGTAAGTCGTGATATATCCGAACAGTTAGCAATGTTGACGAGTGATAACAGTTTGGGATACTTACCATGTGGTCCCGATTTCCAATCTCGCTAGGTTCAGCCACTCTGATGAGTCGTGGACAAGGAAACACGTGTCAGTATATAATTATATTTAATATATATATATATATATATATATATATATATATATATATAACCGTGCTTCGCTGGATTTTTTATATAAATACTCAGAAGAAGAAGGCTTATACATTCCATTACTTATTTACAGTACATTTATATGCCTAATTACACTTCTGAAATAAATATTTTTCTTTGTGGGGTTAATTATTGTTCATATGAAAAAAAAAGTCGTATTATTTCAGAAGGTTAATTTTTATGAAAACAGAATGACGATTAAGATATGAAAAACTCTGTGAAATATTTACAAGATGGCATAGTTTATTGAATAATGCCACATAACCCACCTGACATAATTACATACTAAAAAATTATAACAGTTTGTTGAATAATGCAACATAACACACCTTACGTAATTACATTTTAATGTAAATATAATGTATAATATATAATGTAAATATAAATTTTATAACCGATTATTTTGGAATTATTGTTCGATATGATAACGTCTTAACATTCATTTATTTTTTGGTGATGCAGGATTTCAGGTCATTACTTTCGACAAGTGTAACACGTATATAGACTCCTTATTCTGTATTTATAATCTCATAAGTTTTCCCGTGGTTAAACTTAACTTAAGATCTTTAGAGCCTGGTGTGCTATCTACTATTCACATTTTTTTTTTGCCGTAACTTGGTTAATTCTTATAAGGTTCTGATTACATAATAATTACGTATTCAACGGATTGATGAATACGAGGACGATTTCACGACGCACGGTAACTGTTAAGACAACGGCACTTTCTCGAGTCATTGTGCATTATCATCCGTAACATGTTCCGTTTTCCAGAGCCACACCGCCTCTTAGATGCACGTGATATTGTTACAAATACCACAGGGAACAGAACTAAACAAAACCAAAAAGAGAACGCAAAGAAATTCAATATCGTTTGACTTAAGATGTCTTCGGCAGTGGTCTCCGAAGGAACAAAGCAAATGTCTGTTCCTGATCCAACCACATTGATTCGACTACCTAAAAATACACGAACAAAGCCGTCGTCAAGATATCGTGAAATAATGGTGGAAGCAGCTATTTTCTGCAAATATCACTCATCTATATGTGGACAGATATCCGCCGGCTTACAAGAGAAAGGTCACTCTGATCAGGTGATTGATATTCAACACGCTTTGTTGAACGATTCAGCTTCTCCTATTTCTTTCTTCTTAATATTTTTATCCCGTCTATAGACACGTTATACGGCTGTTTTGATGGATAAACAGAGCGAGTGGTAAATATATCTTATGAAACATATTTTGTACATTCGATCTATATCAATATATATATATATATATATATATATATATATATATAAAGATAAATAATATAAAAACGAGAGAACGCGAATAAAAAAGAAAAAAAAACGAGAGATATCATTACACTTGATTATGACAATTTAATATGCAGAATCACTCACTGGATTTATATAAATATCTGAAAATCTTTACTGTATACATCAATTGACTATGAATTTCGACGCATCTTAATATACTTGAGCAATATCAACTATGGCTGCTACATTAGCCAGTTTTAGTAGAACACAGAATAAGTAAAAGAACTCAAGACGGTATTGAAACTAATATATTCTCATAGGAATTTGTTATATGCATTTATAAAACACTTGTAAGGAAAAACGTATGTCTCAATATACATAAATTATTTTTATTGGCTTACAAGGAGCTTTCATATAGATCATCAAGTATATTACCTTGGAGACAGCCTGTGGTGTTCTCTGGAAGCTGAGTGACAAAAAGTGTCCCCAGTTTTCCAGTTCTCTCCACCTCTTTCGATAAGATTTGCAAATGGATTTGCATTCCAGCAACAGCAACCCATCATCGATCTCTCGTTAGCAGCGGCCATTGGACTCCACTGAAACTTGAGTTGAAATAAGCCTCCCCAAGGCACAAATCCTTTTCGCACTTGCCGACCTAAGGTCTGTTCAGTGCTCTCCCCTCGGTCTTTCCATCCTCTTTGACATTTCTCGTCTATTGGCGTCATTCTTTTGTAGGGAACGGCAGTGATTGAGAAATGGGAGATGATATGAGAGGGGAAGGCGAGGAATAGAGAACTTATTGATATATATCTTCAATGTTCTTGGTTCTATGTTACTCTTCTTCATGTTTTGTTTTTGCAGAAGGTTATCTGTTCTGCGCGTGACTCATGTGTTCGCATTCAAGGGGTGTCCTTATGATTTCAGTTATTTTCATTATTGTTATTCGTTGTCTCTTTCCAGATATTATTATTATTATTATCATTATTATTATCATTATTATTATTATTATTATTATTATTATTATTATTGTATGTATTTAAAATAGTTTATCTATTTTACAGTATCTTCCATAACGGTGCGCATTTATATGATTATGCTTTATTACGGCAGCACTCAGAAGAAGGATAACGCTTTGAATTATAACAAAATATTAGGACGATAATTCTAATCATGGATGATACTAGTACGTTGGAAAAGAAGGAGACGGGCACGTAAGAATAACGGACTGTTCCTGCCATCTTACAGTAAAAATAAAATTAATTTCAACTTATACCAAGGCCGTTTCTGATGTTAATGCATGTAAGCATTGAGATCTGACCTATCTTTTTGGAGAATAGATTTCCTTATCGTCCAAATAGTCTCCCAATATGTCACTTATGATTTGTGATTGATGTGCACTTGTCGTCAACTGCATTTTAGGATTGTTTTAGAAAATGGTTTTTCAAAATTTCAATTATTGTATGTGTTCATTACACATTATCATTGTTATTCAATTAATTCACTATGTTATTGATTGAGATTGTCGGACTGACTTCCTCATCTTGGTTGTTATTGTCACAACGTTTCGGCCGTTTTGCCCTCCGGCCTTCGTCAGGTGTTTTGTATCGAACTTGGGAATCTTTTGTTAGGAGTCTCGAACCCAACCCTTTATTATTATAACGGGGGTACCGTGTTCGGACTCCAGCAAGGCTTTGGGAAATAGTTGCTGATTCTCTGTTTTGAATGTCATGTTTTCACGGCCTTCGTTCAGGATTGAACTTAGCACCTTTGGATAACTGTAAACTTTGATACAACGTCTAGGACCACTAGGACATAATAATAATAAAGGGTTGGGTTCGAGACTCCTAACAAACGGTTCTCCAGTTCGATACAAAAGACCTGACGAAGGCCGGAGGGCAAAACGGCCGAAACGTTGTGACAATACAACTAAGATGAGGAAGTAAGTCGGACAATCTCAATCAATGAAAACACCTTATCTCAAAAATACAGGCAATTACTATTCACTATGCTATGTTGTTCAAAATGCTTAATCGTGAACATGTAATTGTATCTCACTAAACACATTTGACGATATACCGTCATTGAAACCTGATACAGAATAGAACAAAAATAAACAGAATAACAATGAAATAAACTATGTAAAAAAAAAAAAGAAAATCGTGTAAGTCCATTTTTATATATTCAATCTCTCCTTCTAAATCTACAGTTCCATTGTATTTTATGCCAATCGTTATAAAGAAGTTGAAGTTCGTCTCGGTGGCTCTTTATCAATGTTGTCTAGCAAACTATTTGTATTTTAATTCCACATCAATCCCAATACATCCACACTTCTGAAGCTGTATTATCGTCTCCATATAACTTGTAATTTGTTCTGTTCTATTCCATCGACTGTTTTCCTAGACTGTACTTGCATTAAGATTTACTACAATCTCGTAATGGTCTTCCAACGATGTTTTCAATTCGTACTTTGCTAGCCGTATATTATTTGACATTAACCGTGAACAAAATGACCGACCAAGCATCTTGTAAAAAGAAGAGATGCCTTACATCTCTCTTCATCCGCAAGGTGTATCATATATAATAATGCTGCATGTTTTCCTACAAAACCTTGTGCACTGAATTACCTAATCACAGGCGCGGTTGTATGTACTTTTAGAAAGATTTGACTCTGAACGTGTTTTTTTCAGAGGAAATTACGTGTTTTTACATAGTTAAACCCTGGACGAAATCTGACAATATTATGCTGTTCCCATATACATTTGAAACATTGTATTAATATATATATATATATATATATATATATATATATATATATATATACATATATATATATATACAGACGGCAACAAATGTTTCTCACAGTTGTAATTAAGCCGAAACAACAAAAGAAAAAAAAGTTAACCGAGATTGGAGCAGGTTTTTTCCAATAATAATTAAAATAACACACTATGTGCATGCTTACATTAATATCTCTTGCAGAAAACACGTAAGGTAAAACGAAAGCGTATTGCTTTTATTTCCACTTCTCCGTTGTTATTTTTTATTGCTGCCGGCACGTTGTCTTTACAAAATTGGATACTGTTTCAGAGATACAAAAATTTCACGACAACCACATTGAATATTTCGTATTACGTCAGAACCAAAACAAATGAAAAGAAAAATGAGTATTAAAAACGTAACGGCGACTTTATTGTGGGGTTTATTAGTGGCGACACTATGTTTGATCAAGAAAAAGGATTATAGATGTGTAAGGTAATACGCACGCAGACGAATCGACCTCTGTCTGGAAAAACACACCTAATTTCAGCCTTATGCTGGGCGTTGCTTGTGTAATAATCACTGACATTTGAGCCGGGTCGCTTGCTGTTTGTTGTAAAAAATAGCTTTTTTTTATTTTAAATGTTGATTTATTTTTCAGTTGATGTGTCGTAGTAGCAGTGTATATAGTTTTGGAAATTATATTCATGGAATACAGTTATTACTTTTGCTTGACGTTTACTGATAAGCTGCATTCTCATTTAAAGAAAATCGAAATTTCAATTATTGTTTTTTTCAACGCACCCTACCTTCATAATTAAACATGTAGAGGTAGGCAGTTAGTTAAAAACGTATGATTGTCTATAAAGACACCCTGAACTGTTCTCGCTTCATATTTGTATGCGTTATATTTTTGCATTGAATTTATTTTACGGCGTGTTTTCATGACTTTTCGTGTTGATGAATTTGCTAGTTATAAAATCAAATTATTTGGAACTACCGCACCCTTTTTCCGCATCTAATGTTAACGCATGTATCAGTCCGTAGTTTACTTGGGATTTAATGGACTTGTTTCTTTCTGAGGAAATGGACACTATTTTGAGTGTAGAGTGTTACTTAGTTTTAATGTTGATGCTTATATTTAAATATTTTTATATATAAGCATTAATTACAATTTATCATTATATCTATTTTGTTAATATTATATATACATTTATTTATTCATTAATTTTATGTGCAGTAGTTAAATTATATCTTGTATGCAAAAATTTGCTATTTGATTTTTTAGTTTAAAAACTGTTTAATGTTCGTTGGGATTTAGCCAGCTGATTTCTTATTCGGCGTAATCTCTACTTATACTGACTCTGCATACTATTTATACTAATTTTTTTGCGAGTATGCATTTAAATTATTCGTCGGTGCTGCATTTATTCAATATTTTTTAAATGTCAGCTTGTTATTGGAATATATGGTTTTTACAACATAAGGAGTATTACATTACATTTCTTATTATATGGATTTTCTTTTGCAACTGTTTGCGCCTGCTAAACAAAGCTTTATTTGTGAATTTATTATGTAGCAAACGGAGTTCGGGAGGTTCACAGTTTAAACTATCTGTTCATTCCTAGCGTTTTATTTCCTATTAAGGATTTGTCTATTATTTCATCTAATGGTTATATTTGTGTTATTTTTTGTAATAACGGCGTAGAGATCAACATCAATAAACGCTCACGACTTGCACGTGTCTTTTGTAGATAAATACTGGTGCTCGACCCTTGAAGCTTTCGACACAAAACATACGAAAATAAGACAAATGAAAATTGAAGCGTTCTTGTCGGTCAAGGTTGCAGTATATAAAATGCATTTATTGTTCAATGGCAGTAACATTATATCGTTCATGTGCGATTGTTGTCTGTTAGAGAGAGGACGAAAAAAATTACGGGGCCGGTGGGGGAAGAAGCTAGCAAGTTGTGAAAAAAAAACATCTGCATGGTCATTAAAAAAAGTAAACCTATTTCGGGTCACCATGAAACTGCTGATGTGTATTTTCGCCATGATAACGGCAAAGATTAAGAGGCTTGTAAAACTGTTTTTGTTACAAGATTTCTAATAAAGAATGCAAGTAGTTTGACGCCATTGAGAAACCAAAGCAACTATTTGGTCGTAGACGTTAGTCCACGCAGAAATAAACCTGCCAATCTTACGTAGAGAAGTTTTAGCACCGCTGTAACCCGGCTGATTGAATCACTTGGCGAGAACCTGCCAGAAGTTTGAAGGATATTGCTAGCGATGCAGAAATGTTCAATATAGAGCCAGGGATTTTCGGAAAATGAACAAGAGAACGAAGTAACCGCACCATCCTACCCCTTCACAAAGGTGCAAACGCGTCGCTTCTGGGAACTGCCCTATACAATGATGGAACCCGGAGCCCGGCATTAATCGGAACAGAATTCTTGCACATAATAGTATATGCGAATCGATACCGATTTTTGATAGAAAAGGACGGTGTAGATCATTGCGATTAGAGATATGCCCCATGCGTTCTGTGGAAGGTGAGTGATCACCATTTTCCTAAATGAATCAAATTACTAATAGCGAGTAGTATGCTATTAGGGTTTGATCTTTAGTTAGGAATGCATGTGATAAAATCATTTGATTGTTGTATAACCGTCAGACCTATGGGTGCATTTCGAATCGGCGACGGGAAGGCTCCATGTGGTGGGTTATATCAAACAATGAATCTAACTACACTGCTTCATTGGATCATCAGATATGGGCGTTGATTGCGGCATGAAAACAGGCAGATCGCCACGCATGCAAAGGACTTCGCAGTGAAGTGCGCCAATATCGAGTGGCCTCATAAATCTCATGCAAATATCACACGAACATAGATGGACTAGGGTTTTGATCATGCCATACCCAGAAGAAAAACAAGAGCCTCCACAGCGATTAATTATTTTGATGGCTGTAATTAAGCGACATAAGGCAAAGGTGTTACTAATGATAAATAACACACATTTTATAATCACGTGGATTCATTCTCGGTCAACGCAGAAGGCCCAATACTGCGAATAAAGTACCAGACAAATGCGACCGCCACCGATGTCGCCTGTATAATCATGCGGAATCTAATATACGGCGTGGAGACACAGAGCAATAAGTACACAGTGTTGTCGACGGTGTAGTCAGATAAATATTATAAATATTAGAAGTGTTCTGCAAGAAACCATGCGTGTTGCAAACAGCTGATAGGTTGGGATTAGAATTCGTAACCACTTTGGGAAAACACGATATTAGGTGCGTGTTTGCAGGAATTGTTTATTAGCAGAGGTAATCGTAATTGTACTTCTTAGTTAAATAGCTAATTAATTTTAATGTTTAGGCTAGCACTTAAACGTAATGATGAATATGTAAATTAAATTATACGTTAACTAAATTAATAAATATTTGAAGGATTCACGAAGTAAAGTTTATGAAGGGTACTCGGCGATTAGAAATAATAGTCCATGTGATATCACGTTGATGGTAAAATATATATGGTAAAATTATTTTTCTGACTATTTCTCCTCGTCTGACGAGAAAAATTTGTCTAATAATAACCCTTGAATTAAAGTGATTATTTTTATTATGTAGCTGATGATGTAATAAAGTATTTTTTTACTTTTATTTCTTAGCTTTTATCGCATATATTAATTGCTTTAATTAGTTCTTATAAATTACCTAAATATCCAATTATTTGATTGGATAAATACCTCTTTGCACCAAAGTACATTAGGTTTGCTCCAACAGACGCCATACACTAATTGTTTATGTCTAGACAATTAGCAACTATGGTGTGTAAATTTTGAACGCCATCTTACACAGATTTACTCGTTATAATAAAATCCTACATTATACATAGGAACAAATCATCACATCCGTAAACATCTATAGTGGAATTAGTTGCATTTTTCCCTCTAAGTGAAAAATACCCCTACCACTCGCAGTCAAACCAGGATTCTGAATTCTCGTCATATATGGGGTTTCAACCATTGTTATCTGACTCATATAGGTATAGACGTAACATAGTCCTTCCTTTCTCCGATTCAAAAAATAATGTTTTCTCCTTTTTAGCATCCCACCAAATCTCATTGACTGAAAACTGACTATTCCTTCATTCAAGAATATAACTCCTACAAAAACGAACGCCTTAGAGATTTACAAACAAGGCTTCCCACCATCTTTCATAAAGAGGTAATCGTTTTATATAAAATACCCCAAGTACGAACATTGTAACATATTAACACATCGACACATACTCATAAGCTAGGACTGCTTACGTTTTTACATTAAATATAGCATATAGGTAAACGTATCCCATGCGCTAGCGTTCTACATGTTTTGTTTTTACATACACTATGCATGTTATTTTTCACGCACATCGTCACAGGCTAAATAGCCAGTATTTCTTCTTTCATTTCTAAAGATCTTGAATAGGCTTCTTTTTTAATTACGTTAGTTATTTTAATTGATTTAGATTTTGTCTTTATACACTGAGTAAAAAAATTACACAACAGATTATGCGATTATCAAACGTGAATCCCGGTTTCTGTGTAAGTTGGAAGCCTTTACATTGCCTAACACGTTAGATTTATACTTTGTTTTCAAACATCTAGATAAACCTTTTTTTTTTTAAAGTATGACTGACTAAATATCTTTCCTTATACGCTAGACAAAAATTAAAAACAACAACGATTACGCGATTATTACAGTCAAGACCCGAATTTTGTATGAGTTGGGAGCCTTAAAATTGTCTATATGTGTTATTTAATAGCTTAAAATTAAACACATTTTGGCTTATTTCTATAATAAGTAATTTTCTCGAAAAGAAATAATGCAGTGTGAAGTTTAATAATAATTAACTGTGTTTTGTTTTATAATGTAAATTAAAACATATTTAACAATAAAAAATAAAATAGTGGTTTAATTTTACAGTAAATAACCTTCTATATTCATTACCGGTGACGACCGAACTATTACGTTTAGTGAGTGCATAGTTCGAGGATAATTGTACAACTAAACGGCAGATTTTTATACGCATTATTACGGCGGCATAACGTGATAAGTTCGCCGTATGCGAGTCGTCTAATGCTCTTTCGTTTTTTGCACCTTTTTTCATCTTAGCCTTACTTGTTTAAGCATTCCTACTTCAACTGCTTTCTTTTGCTCTCGCACGTGTACTTGTTGTTATTTACATTTTTTCAGATGATTACATTTTAAATATTTTTCATCATAGCTTGCACGAATAATAATATTATTATATGTTTTTACTTTTCAATGCAAATAGATCACCCACCAAAACAAGTTTTGCATGATTTCCCAATTATCTTTTCTTTTGGGTATATATATATATATATATATATATATATATATATATATATATATATATATATATATATATATTGAACAAGGCCGATAGCCACTTGTCGCGTGCTCTCGTGTAATGAATGAATGCGTGAATGTAAGATTGACATGAAATTCTTAAAGATGAACTAAAATAACCGAAACACGGGCTGAAATGACTTAAATAAAAAGTAAATGACTTAGAATGACTTTAATGAACTTAAAGATTAATTGAATGAGCTTAAGAATGACTTGAATGCTTAAGAAATAAGAAGACTCCTTCAAAAACAACGTGCGTGATCTGGAGAATGACTTGAATAGGTTTGAGACTGATTGCTCGTAAAGTGGGTGATCATTTTACATTCAATTAATACAGAAAAATTATCCCCCACTTTATCACAAAGTTACAAACATAAGGGTATTTATTTGCTCCCCCACCGAGCAAATAAGGCACACGGGGGATTTTTCATGTGAGGAGTAAAGCGGGAATGGGGACCAACTCCCCACGGAGTAGGAGAGCTGGATAGTGGCAATTGGCATGAAGGGTTTCCTCTACATTGACCAAGGTCTTATATGTTCGGTTTGTATTTATTTGCTCTCCAACCGAGCAAATACGGCACAAGGCCGATTTTTAATATAGGACGTGAAGGGGAAATGGGGGCTAACTCCCCCAGGAGTAGGAGATCTAGATAGTGGATATTGGTATGACGGTTTACCCCTATATTGACCAAGGTATTATATGTGGGGTTGGTATTTTTTTTCTCCTCCACCGAGCAGATTAGGCACAAGGCTGATTTTTAATATGAGGAGTGACGGGGAAATGGGGCCCAGCTCCCCGGGTAGTCGGGGAGCTGGATAGTCACAATTGGTATGAAGGGTGGCCCCTACATTGACCAAGGTCTTATATGTGGGGTTGCTCCTACAGTATCTGCCGGAACAGATACTACACTTTGAGATATTAAATCCTTTATTCATGCTAAAAGTACAGTGAAAATCAACCATGAACAAAAAATTTAGACACATGGCTAACTCTAAAGGGGGGATTGTGGGGGTTGTTGGCCAACCTTGTCACTCCAGAACTAAACAAAATCAAAAGTTTCTCTCAGCTAGTATCTTCTTTCCCTTTAATACCATATTCACCATTTCATACTAGTGGACGTCCCACTTAACTCCCAATTTTTAAAACATTGTTTATTGACGTGTAAAAACCAAATATATGACGATAAAACTGGTACAATAATTAATTTGTGTCGAGGGCAGATGAAGCAAAAACAAAAGGTGATTAGTAGGACCCTCCCAAACTAGTCTAGTTGATAGAAAGCCCGTTCCACTAGGTTTGTAAAAGGAGGCTCGCTTCTGCGGGTCAGTCCCAAAGTGGGGATGGCCTCTAGATGGGTGTAATTGGAGAAAAGAAAAAATGTGTGTAAGGGATGGGGGTTAGTTTTTATTTCTTTCTCTCCAAGATGGGCGAAATTTAGAGGAAGGGGTGAAAAAAATTGCAAGTTGGTGGGGTTGGGGATCTTAGAGGCTTCCTAATCGGGGAGGGATGGAATACACACTCAGCGAGCTGAGAGGCTACTTGTTTAATTTTACTTTACGAAACTGCGCGTTCCACACCTAGGCGGGGAACATGTATTCAAATTTGGCCTCTCTTCGTACACACAGATTTGCTAAACGTATCCGTCTTCTGTCAAGTGCCGCGCGATGCAGCCTTCCCCTATCACATCTGATCTTCACCCGTAGTTGGTGTTTAAAAAAAGCGATACGATCCTGATCAGACCCCCCCCTTACAAGCTTGCAGACGCGAAGTACAAATCACCATTCTCGCCACGACCAGGATAATAACGTAGACAATTTCTCTTTCCCAGTCACACGGTTGCCTCACGTTGTCCACGATATTGGATACGGTAATTGGGCGAGGATGCTCAAGATCGATGCGAGCCGTCACCTCGCTGACATACAACCAGTACCGGCGGAGTTCGCGGCAATCGAAGAAAGCGTGATCAGTCGTTTCTACAGCCAACTCCAAAAACCCTGACTGCATTGTATGTTGTTGAGTGGAGGTGCATTTCGGGTCAATCGCCAGATCAGAGGGACCTCCGAAGTGTTCAGATGACTCGAACCTGGCGCACAGCTCCACGCAGAGCGGATCTCACTCTGCTGCCAACCCAAACACAGGCATAGCGGCTCGTCGGCGGTCCCCTTCACTAGATATCTGTGGAGTTCCCTACGGGTAGCAGTCACAAGTTCACTGGACCTTGGTAGTCGTCTTAGCGCGGCTCGGCACTTTTTACTGGAGGCAGATTCTCCCAGAGGCCAGAGACGGCTCTCGATAGAAGGGCTGAGAATGAGGTCGGGAAAGGCGGCAGTAACCATGGGGTGCCAGGGTTGGTCAACCTCTCAGCGTCTCGATGACACTTCAAGTCCGGCATTTCCAAACCTCCCTCACACGGACGTTGCATACAGACCTGTCTGCTCACCCAGTGTCTTCCTTTGTCCCAAAGAAGCGAGGACAAGAGTTCGACAGGAGCTATTAGGCGTTGTGCAGGCAGGGTAAATACGGCCAGTCGGTAAAGGATGAGAGGAAAGACGTAAGTGGCGCACGCCTCAGCTCTACCCTTTAAGGAAAGTTTCCTAGGTAGCCACGAATTGACTGCAGCCTCCATCTTTGGGCGTACATCCAACCAATTCTTGTGAAGCTAGAGACCCGTCCCGAACCACACGCCGAGGATCTGAACCAGCCCATCCGTCCAGCTGATGAGCGCCAGGAGGTTGGCGTTGCAACTCCAGGAGCCCAACCGCAGTCCTACCGACTTGCTGCGGTTTATCCTGCTCCCTGTAATCCTTTCGTACCGAGCGAGCGCCTCCGACACGATCTTGATGTCTCTGAAGCTCGACACAAAGACCCTGGCATCATTGGCGAACCCGGATGGCTTGGCGGCTGAGCCACCGGGTACTGCAATTCCGCACAGTGCAGAATTTGCCTCCCCACGTCTCAGCTTGCGGAGCAGGAGCTCCAAAGCCAGGACATAGAGCAGTGACAACAGCGGAAACACTGACGAGCCTACCGATAGATAACAAAAGGTTTCGAGCGCTTTCCGTTGACTTACACGACGGCTGCGGGCTGTCAATATATCACGGAGATCCACTTGTAGAAGTCCGGTTTTAAATCGGTGGTCTCTAAGACAGATGCCAAGAAACGATGGTCGACCCTATCGAACGCTTTGATCAGCGCGGCTTCCGTGTCGTCATCTATCCCTCCCTCTAAGATCGTGCGTATCAGTAGCAAGTTCTTCTGAATCGATCTCCCCTTCACAGCGTAGTTCCGTTCTGGTTCAACCAACTAGCCGATAACAATCTGCAGCCGATTCGACAGGACCTTGGCCAGAATCTTCAACTCTGTGTTAACCAGAATTATGCGCCTGTAATTGTCTAACTCTTCCTTACAAAGCCCGTCACCTTTCCTCAGCAATGTGATCACTCACTTGATGACTTGCCCCGGGATGGATCCCTGAGCAAACCAATAGTTGAGCATATCTGTCAGAAGAGGCAGAAACATTGGCGACAGCCTCAAATACAGTTTGTATGGCAGGCCATCGAGTCCCGGCGATCTATGACAGCTGACCTTCTTCAGCGCAGTAAAGACCTCCGGCTCCGTCACCCGGCCCTCACAACTAGCCGCGTTACAGCCTCGAGGTGGGGAGAGTCAGCCAAATAGTCGCAAAACTCAAGGATCGGGCTGCTGTGTAAAACGCTCCTCCAAATCTTCTCAAAACCCCTCGCGGATCTTCTGAGTCGATCCCAGGGTGCGTCCATCCGGATGTCTTACCTTTGCACGCCTAGAAGTTTCAGGATGCGCGTCAGTGTTGGAGTTGACTGCTTTATTGCCTATACTTCGAAGCCTAGCTCTTACTGCGTGACCTTCATAACACTCGTTATTCTCACGCAGAAGGTTCTGCTGGCTAACCCTATCACATTCCCCTGTAGCCCGGGCTAGTTTCTGCTCCAGCTTCTTTCTTAGACTTATCTAGTGCGAGGCGCTGGTCATACTTGACGGAGAAGGTTCTAATTTGGCTTTTTAGACCTACCGACTATTACATCCCGGTAACCGCCATCACTAGTGCTTTTTGAATTAATTCAATAAGCTTCTCTTGGAAGTCTTGCCTCTCCATAAGGGAGGTGTTTTACTTCAAGTTAGTCATATCTTAACACTATATCCTATCTTCAGCCGGGCCATAACTAGTTTATGGTCCGTCTGGCCTAGCCAAGTGAACGTGGGACAAGATAAGAAGTCTACTCGACTCTTCTAACTAACATCTTGTCCAAGTAAGTGTTTGGATAGGAGGAAACGCTTTTGGTCCACGTCCACATCTCCCGTTCCAGATGCTCGACCCAAAACCTGTCGACCAGACCACATCTAGCCATCAGATCATCCAGGCTGACTCGCACCTCTCCGATCCTCTAGCATCGCTCCCTACCTTTTCTTTCTCGGGGTCTAAGATGGAGTTCCAATACCCCATTTGCAGTACCCGCTTCTGACAATCTACAAATGCGCCACGCTGGCCGAAGAATGAGACCCTCTCACGAGCAGTGCTGAACGCCTGAACGGCGATCACCCGAAACTCAGAATCTTTTGACGACAACATCGGTCACAACTAGCCTGCCCACCGCATCCTATGAACAACGTCGATCCTCGCCGACAGGGTAAATTTAACCAACACGGAAACTTGCTTCCTCCTTAGGGTGCTATATGCTGAGAAAACCTACAAAATTTCGGGCCAGCACCTGAGAGTCCACCGATGAAACGAAATGCGTCTCCTGAATCATAGCCATATCCACTCCCAGGGAGAAGAGGTTGTGCCGGAGGCGTGTCACCCGACCCAATTATCTCAAGCCCCTCGCATTCAAAATAACCAAATTGAAAGCCATGGTACCTACCTTATGGTGTGTCACACTCAGCTCCGAATCAGCCGGGGAGAGGACGCCAGCGTTATGTGCCATGCTCAAGGTGGTCAGGTTTTTCATATCCAAAGGATAAATTAATTTTATGGCCCTGTAGAGTGATGGATGGATCAACACTGGGACACTTCGCTTTTACTGTTTTGACAGTTCGTAAAGAGAAGGGTAATTTTTCTTTACTAGTTTAATTCCTGGAAACGCCCCTTCAGCGACCTGCAGCCTTGTCCACAAGTTGGTCTTGCAGGCCCCTGGAGTGCTGAAAAAAGTTATTAGGAGCAGGGCGTCCAGGAAATTTGAGGGGATATTTAGATCTTTCCCCTCTATCTGTTTGTAATCGAGCAGAGGTTTTAAGTTTGTCCTCTGCCGATGGGAAATGTCTGTTGCCACAGATAGAGGGTCTACATGACATAGTTCCACGGTGGCAAGGGCTTTTAATTTGGTTGATCTGCGAGAAGCAGAGGAGTCTCTCCCTTCCCTCGATTCATTCTTTTCCTTTTCTTTTTGGGGTGGTAGTTTGTGTTGGTGTGGGGACGGATGTTTTATGGTGCCTGGTGTTGTTGCTGGTGCAGTGTCTGGTGTTCATGCTGTGTCTGGTGTTGGTGCCATATTTGTTGTTAGTGTGTCTGAAGTCACCTTTTCTTCCCCTTTTCTTCGTTTGTTTTTCTTTTTTATTCTTTCGAATGAACCGGGGAGAGGTGAGATTGAATTCTCCCCCCCCTCACTTGCGGATTCATCCTCAGTGGAGCAGTATTTTCGCTTGATCTCCGTCTCGATTGGCGTGGGGACCATTTGTTGTGTCTGCTCCCCTCGGTGCTACTGCGATTGTTTTTTTTTTGCTGCTACTCTCGCTGGTGTCGTTGCTGCTGCTGCTTCTGCTGGTTGCTTCTGCTGCACTTGCAACTTTTCTGCTGCGGTAGTTCTTGTTGTTGTAGCTGTTTCTGTTGCATCGGCTGCGGTGGCTGTTGTTGCTGAATTAGCAGAGGCTGCTGCCTCGATTTTTAGGCTAGTGGTGGAACGGTGATGGAAGGGATTATGGGCTTCCATTTTTTCTCATTACCGTGTCCATTCCTCCCCCTAGGTCGCCTGGATTGTTTGAGTTTTCCTTCGAGCTGGGGTTGGCGCCGCAGTTGAAGGGGTTGTTGCCGCCTGTTTTAGCGTGGGCGCTGTCTCAGGGGTTGTGACCACACTTTGTGTCATTTAATTAGGGGTCAGCCTTTGGTGGCAGCTCCTAGCCATGTGTCCCTGCTTTTGGCAGAACCAGCAGTGCGGACGACAACCCTCCACCACTTGCGTTATGCGGGCGTCATAGTATGTCAGCAGCGCTGGTATTATCTGAACAACCTCCTTCTTCAGCCTCATTGCTATTGTGTAGCACCACAGGTGAGTCCCCGTTTTTGACTGTACTGGGGTCATCTGTTCCACCTCACCGTACTGGCTGAAGTGGCATCGTAACAGTTCCGCAGGTATTTGGGTTGGCAAATTAAATACCGTCCTCTTGCCCTGGTATTCGGTATTAGTTTTACTCTCATATGCTGCTTTATTTCTTGGAGAGAGAGTCTCCCCGCATCGTCCTTTGTGGGCGGGAGGATGTTCAACACAGCGAAGCTCCTCTGGTACAGATATAGCACTGGGATGTTAAGTTTGTGGAGGAGTCTTGGTATGTCTTCCTTCTTCATCCCAATGAGGCGGTTTTCCGATATATTGGAAATGGCGAAGGACAGGACTGCCCTCAATCGTCTCCCGGGCACCCGGTTTAGGTTTTATATCTGCCCGCTCTATGTATTGTCTGTACTTTATCAGATAAAGGGCTCTATACTCCTAAGGTGACAGTTGTTTTTCTACGTTCTTTTCCCACGCAGACGCTCTTGGTGGTGTTGGTGTTGGTATGGGGTCTTTGGTGGGTTAGGCCCTTTTTGATCTTTTATGGAGGTTGCCCCTGCCTGTTTATTGGCGACGCTTCTAACGTGCCAAGATTTCTTAGTCTTTTCTTTTGTGGGAGTGTTGCATTTGTGTGGGGACGGCTCCCTTTTCAGTCTCTTTTAATTTTGTCTTTTTCGGGAGCAGATTCTCCTTCTGGGGTGTCAGCATCTTGGGGAGCATGATCTTTTTTGTTTAGTTCGAGGTCATCTGCCCCTTCCTCATTTTCTTGATCTGCTCCTCCAAAATGGGGAGCATCCGTCCTGGGGAGCACTGCCCTCTTTATTGTCCTTTTAGTCTGACACCTCCCCCTTTTTGTGCTTTCAGTGAGATGCTACGACCGATTTTGGTTTTGCTCCCCACTTGGTGAGTTTTCCCTTCCCAGGGAGCTTCCAATGGTGTCATATATGGTTGTGTTTTCTCCTCCGGTTGGGGATTTGTCCTCTTGGGGAGCAGTAGCCCCTAGCTGAGGGTATCCATATTGGTGGTCCCATGACTGGGGGTGGCTATATTGGTCGCCCCCGGGCTGGGGGTGTCCGTTTTAGTTCCCTCTTCTTTTAAAAATCACCGAAAAGAATGACGTGGAGACGGCGTACAAAGTGGGGAGACAACTTTGGCGCCAGAAAGATAGATAGAACTGAGAGAGGGAGTGGAAAGTTAGTTGAGGGAAGAGAGGAAGTGTTTCCGACCATCCCTCGCGGAAAGGTAGTAAATTATCAGCTCGGATCCCCTCCATGAGGGGGGCAGACCAGAGTAAGACAGACAAAGTGGGAGTGTGGACAGAACGTAACACAACAAGTTCGTCAGGTGTTCCGGGCACGAGAATTGGTCGCCAGAACAGCACTGCCTCACGAGGTGTATGTATCAGAGAACATATACTACACTTTGATCTTGAGTGAAAGGCCAAGAGACGCGGTATTTATTTGGTCCCCCACGCGGTATTTATTTGGTCCCCCACCGAGCAAATTAGGCACAAGGCCGATTTTTAATTTGAGGAGATATGGGGAAATGGGGACCATCTATCCGGGGAGTAAGGGAGCTGGATAGTTACAATTTATATTAAAGGTTACCCCTACATTGACCAAGGTCTTATATGTGGTGTTGTCCCCACATATTGTCTTTGCGTGCAGTGTCTGCTGGAACAGATACTACACTAAACGGACATTTATTGGCTTCCCCACCGATCAAATAAGGCACAAGGCCGAGGTTTAATGTGAAGAGTGAAGAGGAAATAGGGGCACATTCCTCGAGGAGTAGGGGGGGGGCTGGATATTGATAATTGGTATGAAGGTTTGCCCCTACAATGATCAAGGTCTTATATGTGAGGCTGCCTCCACATATAGTCTTTGCTTGCAGTATCTGCTGGAACAGATAGTACACTTTGAACTTGGCCATAAGGCCAAGAAAAGCGGTATTTATTTGCTCCTCACCGAGCAAATTAGGCACAAGGCCGATTTTTAATGTGAGGAGTGAAGGGGAAATGGGGACCAACTCACCGGGGAGTAGGGGAGCTGGAGAGTGACAATTGGTATGAGGGGTTACCCCTAAAATGACCAAAGGTCTTATATGTGGAGTTGCCCGCACATATGGTCTTTGCTCGCAGTATCTGCCGGAACATATATTAGACTTTGATCTTGGCTAAATGGCCAAGAAAAGGGAATTTATTTGCTCCCACACCGAGCAAATAAGGAACAAGGCCGATTTTTAATGTTAGGAGTGAAGAGGAAATGTAAACCAACTCATCGAGGAGTAGGGGAGCTGGATAGTGACAATTTGTATGAGCGGTTACCCCTACATTTACCAAGGTCTTATATGTGGAGTTGCTCCCACATATTGTATTTACTTGCAGGATCTGCCGGAACAGACACTACACTTGGAGATATTATTTTTTTTTTATTCACAGGAAAAATACAATTGGGAAAAATGAACAAAAAATTTAGGCACAAGGCCAACTCAAAAAGAAGGGGGGATGGTGAGGTTAGTTTATCCGTCTCGTCTCTGTTGTAAATTTTAAATTATTTTTCTCTCGGCCAGCCTCTTTTATCATGGTTATTCCTTTAAATTTGTATTGATGTGTGTGCGGTGGGAGGGGATCCTACTTAAGCCCAATTTTAAAACATTTTTTATTTATATAAAAAAATACAAAAAAGATAACTATTAATTAAATTTCATTTGTGTCGAGTTACTTGGAGAAAAAAAAATCCCGGTTAGTAAGGCCCTCCCAACCCTATCTGAAATGCTTTACCATTCGTTTCACTCTGGTTTGTAAAGGGGTCAGGATTTCGCGAGCAGCCTCTCAATGGAGGGGAAAGGGGGTGTGCCCAAAATAGGGGAGAAAAGAAAAAATTGACGGTGAGGGCGGGGGGTATTAGTGTTTGATTTAATTTCCTCCAAGGTGTGTTGAATTTCGAGAGGAAGGGGGTAAAAGAAAAAAATTGTTGTTTTAGGAGGCTGGGGATCTTGGAGGCTTTCTAATAAGAGACACAAGATTTATTCGGTTGGATGAGAGGCTGAAGGAAATAGAATGTGGAAGGGGTGGGGGTTACACAGAAACCCTAGAACCGAGTGCTCCACACCTAGGCGTGAAACACGTATTCAAATTTGGCCCCTCTTCGTACACACATACTTGCTAACTGTATCCTCATCTTTCAAAAGCCACGCGATGCAACCTTCCTCTGTCGCATCTGATCTTTACCCGTACTTGCTGTTTAAAGAAAGCGATCAGATCCTGATCAGAAAGCGGCAGCACCCCCCGGCCATCTTGCAGTCTTGACGTCCAAATCACCATTCTCGCCACGGCCAAGATTGCGATGTAGACCAATTGTCTCTCCCGGTTCCATGGCGGCCTCGCATTCTCCACTACATTTGATACAGTAATCGGCGAGTATGCTCGGGATCGATGCGAGCCGTCACCCCGCCAACATACGGCCGGTACTGGCAGAGTGCGCAGCAATCGAAAAAGGCGTGATCAGTTGATCCTCAGCCGTCGTCCCGCAACGGGAACAGGCAGGCGACTCCAAAACACCAGCACTGCATTGTATATTGTGGAGGGGAAGCGCATCTCGGACCAATCGCCAGATCAGAAAGAACTCCAAGAACGCGGAGCGGATCTCACTCTGCTGCCAATCCAAACGCACACATAGCGATTCGTCGGTGGTCCCCCTCACTAGATCCCTGTGAAGTTCCTTACGGAGAGCAGTCACAAGGTCACTGGATCTTGGTAGTCATTTAAGCGCGGCTCGGCACTCTTTCAGGAAGGCTGAATCTCCCGCGCCCTGCGACGAATCTCGATAGCAGGGTCGAGAGTGAGGTCAGGAAAGGCGACAGTGATCGGGGGTGTCACGGTTGATCGTGTTGCCCAACCGCAGTACGACCGACTTGCTGCGGTTTATCTTGGCCCCCGTGATTCTTTCGTACTGTGCAAGCGCCTCCGACACGATCTCAATGTCTCTGAAGCCCGACACAAAGATCGTGACATCATCGGCGAACGCGGATACCTTGGCAGTTGAGCCGCCAGGCACATCCATTCCGCGTAGGGCTGAATTTGCCTCCCCACGTATCATCTTGCGGTGCAGAGGCTCCAAGGCCAGGACGTAAAGCAGGGGCGACAGCGGACAACCCTGACGAACCGACCGAAAGATAACAAAGGGTTTCGAGCGCTTCCTTTTTACATGCACGCCAGCCGATATATCACGGAGATCCACTTGCAGAAATCCGGTTTAAAATCGGCAGCCTCTAAGACAGATGCCAGGAAAAGATGGACAACCCTATCGAACGCTTTGGACTGATCTAAGTTGATCAGCGTGGCTTCCGTGTCGCAATCTATTCCTCCCTCTAGGATCGTGCGGATCAGGGGCAAGTTGTTCTGAATCGATCTCCCCTTCATAGCGTACTTCTGTTCTGGTTCAACCAACTCTTCGATAACAACCTGAAGCCGATTCGATAGGACCTTGGCCAGAATCTTCAACTCTGTGTTAACCAGAATTATGGGCCTGTAGTCGTCTAACTGTTCCACACTATGTCTTTCACCTTTCCTCAGCAATGTGATCATTCACTTGGTTACCTGCTCTGGGATGGATCCCTGAGCAAACCAATAGTTGAACACATCAGTAAGAAGAGGCAGAAACATTGGCGACATCCTCAAATACATTTCGTATGGCAGACCATCGAGTCCCGGCGATCTGTCACAGTTGACCTTCTTCAGCGCAGTAAAGACCTCCCACTCTGTCACCCGTCTCTCGCAACCAGCCGCTTTAGCTGCGTCAAGTCGCGGAGAGTCGAACACATAGTCGCTAAACTCAAGGACCGGAAGATCGGGCTGCTGCGTAAAACGGTCCTCGAAATGTTCTCGAAACCGCTAGCTGATCTCCCGAGTCGATTCAAGGGTGCGTCTATCAGGATGTCTAACTTTTTCAATGTATTTGTCCGATGCAACGCCTAGAATTCTCACGACGCTCAACAGCGTCAGAGTTGACTGCTTCGTTGCCTATCTTTCTAAACCTAGCTCTGACTACTTGACCTCCATAGCGCTCGCTAGTCTCGCCTTGCTAGTTCCTGACTATCCCTATCACCCTCCTCGGGCAAGACTCTGCTCTAGCTGCTTCTTCGTCTTGGCCTTATCTAGTGCGAGGCGCTGGGCATACTTGACCGAGAAGCTTCTAGTGTTGGCTTTTAGCCCTAACCACCACTTACTCCAAGTAACCGCCCCCACTAGAGCCTTTTTAATTAATTATCCTAACTGGTCTCGGAAGTCTTGTATCTCCAGAAGGGAGGTGTTTAAATTCCAGTACCCCGCTAACTTAGGCATAATTCCTAGCTTCAGCTGGACCATAACTAGTTTATGGTCTGACTGACCAAACCAAGTGAACGTGGGGCAAGATAGGAAATCTATTTCACCTCTTCTACCTAGTATCCTGTCCAAATATGTATTCGGATAGGAGGGAACGCTATTGCTCCACGTCCATATCTCCCGCCCTGTGAGTTCGACCGGAAACCTGTCGACCAGATCGCATATAGCCATCAGATCAGCCAGGCTGGGCTCACATATTTCCAACCCTTTCCAACATCTTTCCAACCCTCTAGCTTCCCCTCCTACTTTATCAAAATCTGGGTCTAAGTCGGTGTTTCAATCCCCCATTAGCACTACCCGCTTCCGGCAATCTACAAAAGCGTCAAGCTGACTGAAGAATGAGACCCTCTTGCGAGCGGTGCTGGGCGCATGAACCGCAACGACCCGAAACACAGAATCGTTTACGGCAACATCGGTCACAACCAGCCTGCCCTCTATGAACAACACTAAACTCAAGGACCGGAAGATATATATATATATATATATATATATATATATATATATATATATATATATATATATATATATATATATATATATGGGGGAGGGGTGTGCGCGCGCGTGTGTGTGTTAGTGGATAATTTAATTAAAAAAAAAACAATGTATATGCCGCTCACCAGATGGAGGTACCAAAGTGGTAACATGGAAAATTATTCCTAACTCGCATTTAGGTAAAAATGCACTTCCGTAAATAATTGAATTCGTTCAAAACGTATCGCAAAAACAAAACCAAATAACATCTAAGTAAATTGTGATATATCCAAACAAGTAGTGCGAGATGGGCGAGCGGTAAGAGTTTAGGTTCCTTACCGTGGTGTCCTAATCTCGATCGAATCAGCAACTCTGATTAGTCGTAGACGACGAAACCCTTGCCAGTGGATACTAATATAATATTCTATAAGCATATAATGGTATGAAATTGGTTAAAGGAAAACTTATTCCTAACTCGCTTTTAGGTTATATGCACTTTCGTAAATTATTGGATTCGTTCAAAACGTATCGCAAAAACAATAACGCACACACACACACACAAACACACACACCCACACACACACACACACACATATATATATATATATATATATATATATTTCTGCAGAGATATATTTTTCTTTTTGTATAACAATCCGTATATAAGAAGCTTAATGTGATTACAAGGCTATATATAGAATAAAACACAGAAATTTATATTCCAAAATCCATGATGTTGACAATCGTATAGTTTAGTCCTTTAAATTTAAAGAAATGAACTATAAGATTGTCAACATCATGAATTTTGGAATATAAATCCTTGTCATGTATTATATATAAAGAGAAACAGAGTGAGGAAGATAAAAGATAACGGAAGAACCTAGGTGTTGCCTTGCCATTTTCACGAGGACGAGGAGCATGATCTAGTTAGGAAATTAGGAAAGTGTACCGAAATGAAAAAATATATTGTTGAGTGCATTATATTTTTCTGTTTTAACAATCGAAGAATTTCCTTTCTCGTTTAATACGCTAATCTGTTCTAATCCGCCCGATAGACAAGCCCAATCACCTCCCCGTATACTGTCTCTTAAACCCGCCTTGACTTCATGTCCGCAATCCCCCAGTCATAATCAACGATTCCTTTACGTTTCGGTTTTTACTTCAGCATTCTCATTTTGCGTCTAATTCTTCGTCTCAATCGATGTCCAATGATTTTCATTTCCTTTGCTCTTTCAATTTCGTTTAGATCATCATTTCTTCTCCATCACATCAGGAAATAAGCCTTTTGCATTGATGACGTTATATCCGTTCATCTGAGATTATTCAGACCAACGAAATTTAGCCGGCGGCGGGAATCAATATTATGTTCTTTTATGACAATCATTTTGTTAGACAGACACACATAAACAACCATACATATAATCGGAACATTAACACACTCAAACTCACACAAACACACACACACACACACACACACACGATTACCCTATATATAGAGATATAGATAGATAGATATAATAATGAATCAAAGCATCTGCGTGTATGTCTATCCGTACACGAATAGGCTCCTATATTGTTAACCATTATACTAAATTGACCATACGCAATGGTAGAAGTTGTATCCTGGCCCTAACATGAATTTGATAAATTGTGGCTCCAGGGGAGAATTATTTATAAAGGAAGGACTATATGGAAATTCACACTAGGAAAAAATGTTGATGGGTTGAACTACTCTATTGCACAAACGGAGGTGGTGGTCCGTGGAGTGATTTAAAACTGGAAACACTGTACATTCTCATATCGTAAGATGTACAGTACACTAAATATAGTATGAGAACATAACGTTGGGTGAGAGAAGTTTTGACGAGTTTAATCGTCCTTCCTTACCTGCGGGGTTTTCACTGGTATCATTTATATTTGGGATCCCATGCACCCTTCCACCTTTTTGCCTTTGAGCTACCGAACTTTCCATGATAGACAATCACGTGTATGAGGGCGTTTAATTGTTACATCGCACACTCCCACATTGGGGTCATTTATGACGGCGAACACTAATTACTGTGTATATGTTTTTGTCAATAAAGATTCGCACTACTGCTTTCTCGTGTTCGCTTAAAGAATTATTTACCGCCGCAGATGATCCAGACAATACTGGTTCTGCCTGTGTGGCTGATTCTGTATAAGTCTATTTGTATATCTGTTGGACGTTATAATAAAGTACAGCGTCTGTGTGTCTGTCGTCCTATATGTATATGAAGCGAGAATTAACATAAGACACTAAATATATGTAGAAATTTAATATCCCGTTTGAAACCCAGTCAATAATTGGTAGTCTGTTTATATATATATATATATATATATATGTATATATATATATATATATATATATATATATATATATATATATATATATATATAGTGCGCAGAAAAGAAGGTTCAAACTACTCATTACACATAGCTACACAGCTTCCGACCCTGCATCCAGCATGCTTTGAATCGACCTGTTACGCACACCATTTGAAAAGGCAAATTTTTTCCGAAATTAATAATAGAATACGTCGCTCAGACTTACTAGTAAGACATTTTACCATACATCTGAATATATATATATATATATATATATATATATATATATATATATATATATGTACTTATTGATTTGTAAATCGCCACTTGTTCTCGTCTCCTCTTACCTACAGCGACTATAATTCATTCATCGCATTGTGACAGCCTTCTAAATCTCTTTTACACACCTATCCCACACAATGTTTCAAGCAAACTACATATCAATCCTATATATATATATATATATATATATATATATATATATATATATATTGCGCAGAAAAGAAGGTTCGAACTACTCATTTTTTACAAAACTGCACATTTACATAACCTTTAATGTAATTGGTTAAAGAAACTGTTCCTCATTTGATTCAACTTTTGTTTCTCCATAATTTTAACTGTTAATATGTGCCTTTAATTTAATGTTCCCGTCAATTTTAAACACAGGTGGCCGATCGAGAAGGCAAAAAGTAACTCTGCAGTCATAACTGAGCTCAAAGCAGCTTCAAATATCCAGCTTTTAATATTTCTAATTACAAAAGATGCTAGTGAAGCAGGATACCAATATGCACTTTGTAGAGATATTGGCAGTAATGTTTTAGGTTTTTTATTCATAAAATATATGCTCTAATCTTGCAGCTTGACATTCTTGTTGAAAGTGTAAGAGGTTTTATTTCACAAAGGAAAATCATGGCTAAGTGGCACTAAACCCAACAGATCCAACTATTATTGCATTTTTTAAAATTCTGTGAAGAATATAATTTTGTCAAATCCTCTTATTTAAATTCAGGTTTCATCGAATTACAACACATGCAGGGGACACAATGAGGAGCTACTGTTGAGGGTCATCCAATTGAAAAATTTGACATTACAATTGGATTAGTTTACTCTGTGCACCCACATCACCATGAATGTTTATTTTTTGAGACTCCGTCGTCATGCAACAAGAGGACCAACATTCATTTCTAAGAACTATTGGTGGACAAACTCATTGCAAGTATAATATTGTTTTACATGCTTTTACATTCTCTTTGCAATTAAGAAACCAAAATGCGTAAATTGGGCAGAAAACAGAATCTCCATTTATCTGAAATTTCTAAAACCATGCACTTTGTTGGGAGCTGTTATCTACCAACGACAACCAAGTCGATATGAAAATATATATTTCTGCTAAATGTTACTTTTCTTTTCTCATATTTAGCTTTGGTTTCAATACCCTAAATTTTTAAGTCATTTCTTTACACCCACACCCGCTTTTTATAAACTTTCTTACTATCATACATCACGGTCGATTTCTACAAGCTTTATTTAAGCCCTGTTAAAGAGGAATACTTCTGCTAATATATGTATATATATATATATATTTATATATATATATATATATATATATATATATATATATACTCGTATGAATTTTGTTTTTTGTGTATTGATATTTATATATAAAACTCTTTGCCTATTTATTTAAAAAGAAAATAAAACTTTGTTATATATATATATATATATATATATATATAAATATATATATATATACAACTATATATATATATATATATAGTTGTATATATTGACGGAGGAGTTTGGTGGAGTTTTCAAACATCAAATCGTTGACAGTGAAATTTCTGGCTGAAAATCTATTAAAAAGTTTTTCGCATATCTCAATACCCTTTGCCCCCTTGTGCCAAACCTTTTATCTCTAGACTGAAATTTGCCAGAGTAGTTTGGTATGAAAATGTACACACGCAGATACACACAACCATATATTTTCATTTTTACATGTTTAGATTACTAGTAGTTCAGCTTGGCTTTGCTCAGACCTTATGTGCTGGTAACAATTTTATGTGCATATGTATATATTAAAAATAGTGCATATGTACGATAATACTAGACTCCTTAACTACTATAGAGACAAGTTAGAAGAGATCGCAGAGGTAAAAACTGATGAAGCTTGACCCGAATTTTGATCACTTAACATTTATTGTTTTGCGTTCGAATAAAAATAAAATTTTTGACACATGTCCAGGTAACTCACATCAAAAAATTCAAGTGTTTAGACCTAACATTGGTGAAGGAGTTTTTGTAGAGTCTGCAAAGGTCACCTATTTCAAATTTGACCTCTTGGCGGCGAAACTCTCGCCAAAGACTGATAAAAAAATCTTGCAGTTGGTCTGAGTACCCCTTATTATAAAATTTCTAGAGATAGATCGCAAATGTAAAATTTTTAAACTTCGACACTTAGCAGCACAAATTTCGACCTAAATCCGATTAAAAAAGCTTGCTCTATATCTGAATAAACGTTATGTACAATTTCACATATTTATTCCAACAATTGGTTGAGTAATTTGGTAGCGATCGCAGAGGTTTTATGTTTCAATTTGACCCCAATTTTGACCCCTACACATTTATTGTGTTGGGCTCAAATCGAATTAAAATGGTAGAGCCATGGCCAAAGAAGCTATAGCCACAATTTAAAGTGTTTACGCCCAAAATTGGGGGAGGAGTTTGGTAGAGTTCTCAAATGTCACATCGTTGAACCTTGACCCCTTAACAGCTTAATTTCTGTCCGAAAACCGATCCAAAAATTATTTGCAAATCTCAATACCCCTTATGTCAAATCTCGAGTCTGTGGACCGAACGTTGATAGAGTTATTGTGTAGGGAAATGTAGACAGACAGACACACACACACACACACGCACAACTTTTCACTTTTATAGATATATAGATTGTCAACAGATATGCCAGTGTTGGTCATCATTAAAAACAACTCTTCAAGGAGAAAGTTTTATGAGATAGATTGTAAGTTTATCCATGGAACATGTTTTTAATTAAATAGTGGAAACTAATTACGGAATTGGTCCATGCAGTATATTGGAAATTTTTTTGACCTCATTTATCAGGAATGCAAGTACAGGTGTAGTATCTTAGAAAGTAAATATCAAGTATGATAGATAATTACGTTCTAAATAAACTGATTAAGGATGACTTCCTAAGGAAGCACCTACGTTAAATCTAACTTAGCAGTAGGACTCCAGTAGAGTTGTTTTTCTCCAAGGATGATGTACACATGTTGTTTATTTAGTTGCTTCTGATATTTGAAAAAAATGGAATTTGCTCTTGTATATGTCATTACTGAAATGAGAAAGTATAACTCATTATCAGTTGTGAAACCTTTAAAAATATCCCTATATGAAATTTGATGCGCGATTGCAATTCCTGAATATTCAGTTTAAAACAATGAAAAGCGGGTGGTATGCGTATAATAAATTAGAAACAATTTTTCTACGTGATATATGCGTTGTTTAAATTCATACTGAAATTAGTATGTTTAGAAATGCAATACAACGCAGAGATTTTTTTTTAATTTTTAATGAACAATTTCTATGTATTTAAAGATAAATACATATTTAAAACGTAAACAATTATGTTTTCATTAAACAATATCTTCCACTCGGTGTAAGATCATATTGATGATAATTTGCTTTACAATTTGTTGTTGGTACCTGTTAGTTAACTAAAATAAAATTACCATCCGACGTTAAATATTTAACAAGAATTTGTTTTTTCTTCTTACATTTCGATTGTGCTCATTATATATACCATTTAGGAGACCACATACAGAAGTTTAATTCCGGTAAAATGATAATATCAATGAGGCATCTTAAATAAATAAATAATAATAATACTAATACTAATAATAATAATAATAATAATAATAATAATAATAATAATAATAATAATATCAGTATATTTCTTTGTCTTAAAGATTAGTAATAGTATGTCATTCTTGTAAAATGCGTTCATAGAAATCCTCCCTTTAATAGTGGTTAAATTGCACGTGCTTACCCTTCAGGGAGGATAAAGAGAAAAATGTCGGTTCTTAATGTGAGAAGCCAACCCTGCTTAAAAGCACCAGCGAAAATCGTGACAAAAAGAAAATAATACCTCAGTAAAGAAGTATTTATCATTTATGACTTAAGAACAAAACAGGAAATTAAGTATCACCACATTTACTACAATTTGCTCTTAGCAGAAATGTCATGTGAGGTCAACACATATTGCCTCAATCAATGTGAGTACACAGTGCTTGGTTACACCACCTGTTATATCAAAATACTTTGCCTATAACTCTACTGACCAGGAACAGCAACGGTTATCTTAAATAATTTGCCATGTAATAGTTTCCGAACTTGATAAGTATATTCGGTCAGTTCTATTCAATTTGCATCGTTGTCTTGGGAAAATAACGTTTGTGGTACTAATTCAATTATTTAACCACTTGACTTTGGAGACTGTCTGGTTATAATTTCTGAATCAAATTCAATTGTCGCAATTTTTATGCTTTTGTTATTTAGTCGAATGTATTTGTCTTCTATAGTCTAAGCTGTTCTCATGGTTAGTAAAGAGGATTTATATGTGAATAATAATAACAATAATAAAAAGGAGAAGGAGAAGAAGGAGAAGAAGAAGAAGCAGAAGACAAAGAAAAAAGAAAAAAAAAACAGATTGAAGCAGTGAAACCAAAAGCCCATAAGTTTTAGATTGTCCGTTACATTCTTCTAGCTTTATCTCTTCTTCTCTATATAAATAAAATGAACTCATTTTTTCCCGACTGATTTTGACCTTAATAGGATTAAAAATCAAGATATTTCATGCAAATATAATATGCACAAACGGCAGAACAATATCTGAGGTGGGTTATAGGCTTATTATTTCTCAAATTCCTCGATAATCTTAGATTTCTATACTTTTTCTGCTGAGAAGTCACGGCCAAAATCGGTTAAGATCAATGGAAGTGGTAAAATATTTTCTCTCTAAAAAATTCCTCCTCCCCCTGCCACCACTTAACACCGTTTGGGGATCGTTCACAAGGAACAGTTGAGAAGAGAACACCGGTTTGGCTTCGTTGTTCTTTCATGTGAAGTTATTTAAAATCACTAAACTAAGCTGCAGTGCTCTGTGGCGTAGTGGTTAGCGTGCTGGACAATTCACATTATATTTTCACGTTCGCGCCGATCTACCGTAGTCGTTTTTTTGTTTTTTTTTTCCTAAACAATTGGAATGGACTTTTCTTGGTGGTCGAACTGTTAACGTTGCAGATGGGTTTTTTTCACACTTTATTTTCCTACTTTTACTCGTGACTCCGAGTTTAATCCTTCCTACTTACCTACCATAACATTTTTTTAAAACTCACCCCCGTCCCGGAAACAAACACTCGGGCAACGCCGGGTACCCCCGCTAGTAAAAAATACGATGCACATTGTGTCCGTATATTTTTATTGCAAAAAACAAAACAAAAAAAACACCTGTTATATTGAGTTTTATGTTGATGCTGATCCAGCCGACCCCGCCAGGTATCGCTCCGTACAACTTTTTTTTCTCTTATTTAAAAAGATTTTATAACAGTTTGTTAATGGTACGCTTATCAATTTTCGAATGCTTTCTGCGTCTGAAGTTATGTTTAATATGGTTTCCTGAGTTTGATTAACATTGGTGTAACATAGCAAAACTGATGATTTATCGATAATGCAATGAATGTTTTTTTTTCAATTGTAGATGGCGTTTCGAAATGGTTCGGTCGAGTATGATATTCTGATACAATAGAAAGATGAGATTTATGGTATTAGTAATAGGATTCTTACATTATTCAGTCTTTGTCTTATAAACATTATAACTTGCCATAGTATCTTTTAATCATATGTTCCTCTTACGGCACGTTTTCTGTTTTCTTTATATCAATGATTGTTTAGATGATATAATGGAGAAAATAAATATATAATGACATTGTTTATATTTTCATTCGAATGTTTTTCTCAATCCTATCTCTGAACAATCTGTATATGTAGATGGTTTTGAATTTTACATTTAATCAGCTGCAGACTAAAACAAGAAACTGGCTTGGATTTAGATTGCTATACTCTTGATGAAAAAATATGTTTTGATAATATTTATTAAAGTCGATACAGTAAATATATTGCCATTTTTTTTAAATATCGTGAAATCGGTTCTTGCTACCCCTCCGAACATTTTCTCCCACAGGGAGCCTGATTTTTGCCTAAACAAACTACGACCGGATCTTGCATAACATAGTATTCTTATATTTATGCTAGCGAATCTTTGTCACAGCTTACAACTCTTGATAAGAAAAAGGAGAGTAATATTAATTTCTTGCGTTCAACTTTCTTTCATATTCATGCCAATTCTATTTAAAATATGTATTATTGCTTGAATTAGTGCATTATATAGTGTCACTTACATAATTTGTTCCAACTTGTTTAACTTGTTTGTAAAATTTTCTTCATATATTGTTTATTTTGATTAGTTGTTTAAATAAAACTCTCATATTTCCTTAGTTTTATTTGAAGATCTGTATGCATGTGTCGTATGTCTTCCGCTTATTTAACTGTCTGTCATGAACAAATGTAGTTTTGTCTTTGGCTCCTTTTCCCCTATAATCCATACAGACGGCGAATGTTCACAATACTTTCGCATGAATGTTGATAAACAAATTTGCTGCTTATCATTAAAAAATATATTAGTTAACATGTAACTAGGCATTACAAAACATCCAAGCATGTTGGCGTTTCTAGGGTATATGATTTACGCTTATCAGTAAAATTTTCACATTGAATAAGTGACTATAGACACTGTCTAGAACGAGTTCCATAAAGAAAATACACCATACATGAGACGATTTTACCACATGGAGCGTGGTATAATACTAACAAGATGCTTGTCCTCGGAAGTTATAGACCAAAATAAACTAAAATGCATCTTACTATTAATATTATTTCCAATTTTTAAATTCATAAAATGTTATGTTTTGAAATTATAATTAAAATAAATTGCGTATTCACATAAATATGCGCATATCCTGCCCTTGAATTTATTTTCACATTTAAATGCATGCAAACAGTGAATATAAATTTACTACTAAATCTAGCGTTCATATTTGAACGTAGATACCCATATATCCGATATTCAACATCAACATATTGTATAAGCATAGAAAACAACGTTTACATATGCTAAATAAAAATGTTTATAAAATGGTTCTAATCGCAAAGCTTCAAATTTTTTAAATGGAAAACTAAAACATTCGAAAGCTATGAAAACTGACGAAATCATTAAAATGAGCGATTTTTTTGTGTTCCAGAATATTTTTTTACAGAGCGAACACAATTCTCAATGCGTCCTGGCAATCCCGTTTCGATGTTATGATCGGTGAACATAGAAAATGATTATCAGTTCATAATTTTCTTCATGACGCACGCCTATGTAATAGGTTTCTTGCCTGAAGTTTGACAGTTTGATATCTTCAACAAAGGATGGAACTTTCACATAATTAATGCATATTCTCTCATTTAAACAGGAAAATCAGGTTTTAAATAAATTTATTATGATATTTTAATTCTAAATTTTTATGAAGATATCTCGGCTCCAATTAAACATATATATCGAAATAAGCACTATCAGAACCAACACATTTTGCCAACGCTAAATAAGTGTATTTATGTCCGTAACGAAAGAATGTTGTTCTGATGGCGATGAAGTTGATGAATGCAGTTTTGATATCGCGTATGTATTTAAAGAATTCCTCATGACAAATCTTGTCGAAATGCTTGTAAAAGTGTCAGGTGAGAGTTTTGGGCATTATAGCGGATGAGACAGAGTTTCGTAGCCCAATTCGTTCAACCTGTGCATTATCCCACGAGAATTGAGCTTTTTCTGCTAACTTATGCTTGGTGTTGTTATTGAAGTTTTTAATGGATTTCATCCATTTGTTGACAGTACTACACTGCCGTAAAGGTTTCATCTGCATTTAAAAACTGTATTGAATGAAATCGATCGCAGATAACAAAACAGTGTGACTCTATTTTTGGTGCAAATCTGGTTTCAGTGTCGTGGATCTTTGTCTTACCACTGAGCTTAACGTCTCCGCTTGTTGAAAATCTTTTAAAATCTTTTAATGTAAAAGCAAAACCAGATAAATAAACGCGTCGTTTTTTTTTTTAGTAAGAGACAAGATGGCACCTCATAATGACTTTCATTTTGGTTGTCGGTTATTCGTGAGGCACCTATTTATCAAGTTTTTCTTCCGCCCATCAATTTAAATTTGTTAGAAATCTTCGTATACGTTACGTCTAACCGGAAAGAAAGTTCTCGAACAGTTTTTCGTGGATTGGCTTCGAGTAAGGCTCTTAATTGACCGTTGACAATATCCGATGTGCGACCACTACTCTCATTATATTTACGACTCCCCTCGCGCTCACGACATTCTTAAACATCCATTGGTGTTTCTTTACAAACAACTTCGTTGATACTGCAGGCAGTTTCAGCAGCTTTTCAGGTTCGATAAATTTAAATAATAAAAATGTAAAAGTTCGTTTTTTCATGATGTGTTATTCAACGGTCATTTAAGAAGTCATCATTTTAAAACAATTATAAATTAAACAAGTTAGAGAGGAAAACTTTCCTTTAAATGAAACTTAAACGAAAACTTATTTGAACACACACCATTTGAACACACACCATTTGAATTCAAAAATAATAATTCTCGCAAAAAATATTTTGAAATTGATGTATTCCATCAAATCTGAGCGTAAGGGCAGAGTGATAAATAGCTGACTATTTCATTCGAACTTTACTGATGAAGGCTAAAATACGAAAAAAAGATGAATAAGTGTGTTTTAATTTTAGAAAATATACATTTTCACTGGTCTTATAACAGATACTTTTAAATGCATATGTTTGTAAATAATGCAAAATTGATCTTGAATTTTTTTAAGCGACAATAGTGGAAAACTTATTTTAGAGATGAAGTAATTTGCCCATTTGCACTCAAATGCCTCCTTATCTCAACAATTTAGAAACGTAATATATGTTTTGAAATAAATGTTTAGACTGATTATTAACAGCACTGATTTTATAGGATATGATTTCCAAAGTAAATACCGTGTACATATTTAATCTGCATTTCGCAAGATTGGTATAATGATGCTTTATCTTTTGGTGCAGTTTTGTCAGATAGGTAATGTCTTATACAATAACCAAAAAGTTAAAGTTGACTTTTTTCTTATATCCAATCTGCCAAATAATTTGGTGTGTGCAGTTAGTAAGGTACACCTTCCTTGTGATGGCAATTATATTTCATGTTTTTATCCATTTTTTTTTTAGGTAGGATTATCGAATATTTTAAATTCCCTAAAACATATGGTCGGATAAGAATGATGCATGTATGTTGCCAACAATGAAAGTTACGGGTACTAATTATAAAATGCTAAATGTCCAAGGAGGTAAGTTCAAAAGGAACTTCATTTCTTCTAATTATTATTTTTCTTCCCGGGTAGCGACGAATCTAACTGCTTTTCTTATATAAACCACGGATCTGATTTTTTCGAAGCCCGCCTGTTTAAGAAAATTTACAAGATTTTCTACGCCCCCACACGCCCCCACACCCACACACACACACACGCACACACCCACACATATGTATATACGTATATATATATATATATATATATATATATACTTATGCACCTTTGTATTCAGTAATGTACATATACGTATACACAGGTAAACACCTGTGCTAAACGACCCAAAAGAACAACCCAAACTCGCATATGAATACAAATAGATGTTTTTAAACATATGTCAGGAAAACCTGAAAAATATATAATTTTCATACCCACGAGATATACACGCACATACATACACAATCAGGTACTTTTACGCACATGAATGTAGGCACATTCATAATCATATAGACATGATTTAGACATGCATATTCATGTGTACATACACACATTAATATATACAAGTACACACTTACATAAGTGCAGACAACAACACATATACAAATTTACTCAAGCATAGAGACATAAGTGTATAAAACTTTTTTTTACATAGGTATCACCACTTATCAAGGACAAGATACCACTCGAGGATAAGGTTTAAAGGGTGTACAGTAGAAATTTGACAATATAGATATCGTTAGTAAAAGGAAATCCGGTAAATTTTTTAACAAGTGGAAGTGCTAATCAAGAACTTGTTTACGTTAGACTTGAAGACAACCATATTGTAGTAAGCTGGAAAGCAGGAAAACGGAAGACAATTCAACAGGCCTTCAGTTCTAAGAAAAAATAAAACTTTCTTTATGGAATCTACGTTTAGGTTTAGGCACAGGGGAATTATTAATAGTGTTTTCAGCTAAACGAGTTCTTCTTGTGAAAGTTTGGCGAGGGGGACCATAGACTGAAGCTCAGTCGAACACTTGCCATGAAAATAACAATAAAGCAGAGATAAACTCGCAACATTTCTTCGGTTTTCACCTTTGTTAATGTAACATTTATATAGAATAACTTATTTATTAAAATTATATAAGTTTTTCACAGATAATACATATTTTAAAATGTTGTTACTTTCTCATTCTCTATTTCTTAAATAGTATCGTTCTTTCTTTTATTATTATTAAGTTGGAGCAAAAATAGGGTCGTCTTTGACGTACTTATACCTAAGAAAAGCGACATTATTTTTCCAATAACCTTATAATTAATACTACAATATAATGTATGAGTTTTATATTAGGATTAAATTATTGCTCTACCATACCACGTTGTGTTGTCATAATAGGAACTTACATTCTTAGTTGCCTTTGATCTACGCTTTTTTATTTTTTAGTTTGGCTGCGCCTCTCTCTTATTTATTTACTTCATCATATCCCCCCACAACACAGATTTTATTATTTGCGCTTTATCCATGTTACTCGCATATTGACCAACAATCTAATACATTGAAATGTAGAGTAGGTGTCCATGGTGATAATAATCATTCATTGACTTCGGCAGAATTTTAGAAGATTCAGAAATACATATAATTTTGTCGCCTCTAATACGAAACCTATGATGATTTGTATATGTAGAGAAATAAGAAAGAAACAGACACATAACATTTAGAAGAGATTTATATTTTTACATAACTTATGGACGTTTTGTGGATGTAATTTATACTAGAAATAGAATTCCGAAAGAAGATGACGAGAAATTAAAATAATAATTCTTTTCACAGAACGGATTTGTCACAGTGACAACGGATATTTAAACAAATATATATAAAAAAAATCGTGTTACCTACTTTAAATCTCGAGGGACTAGCTTTCAAGATCTTTGAAACGCGATGACATTCAAAATAGAAAAATGATTATTTATTTCAAAAGGAAAATCAAACAAGTGTTATAACATGTCAAAGGTTGGTGATTGTAAGATACGTCTATTCAACCAGAGCTCATGTTTAGCTTTGACTCCTAAAACTGATTTCAACTCCTAAAACTGATTTATAAATAGGATCTAGTGCTAACATAAGTCAAATTCAGCTTTTATTATGATAGCTATCTGAAAATAATATTTTTTTTATCTAGAATAATTGAACTCTTTGTTCAGGACAGGAAATTATGTGCAACAGAGAATTTTCATAAAATGTATCATGAATGCAAGAATTGTCGTTTTCATCGAAATCTAACGTTGTGGTGATGTAATATAAATAGTAATATAACCTTGTATTTATTCCTAATTTTAGCTATTATGAATATATATATATATATATATATATATATATATATATATTGTTATCCCTCTCGTTAGCAAACTCATTATATTTAATACATACCTACGACAAGCGATTGCAGAACAACATATAATGCTTAAAACTATGATTAAGAAATCAACCATTCACATTTGATTTTAAAGTAAGCGTGACACACCGGCCGAAATGAAGTTTGATATGTTAACATAGCAGGCAGATTAATATTCAATCATATGAATACGCTGTTAAAACATGTTTACGTGCTTCTAATCATATTTGAAAGTTAGTAGAACGGACAATAAATGTAGTAATGAGGCGAATAAATAAACGCTTGATATGTTTTTTATGAAAAAGTTTAAGTGTGTTTTATAACACGTCGGATACTGTAGGCACGGATAGAGTAAAAACTGAAATTCGTTTAACCCTCGTTCGTTTCTTTGCAGTAGTTTTAGACAATTTTTACTTGTCTGTATTTTCCTTATTTCAATATTACAAATTTATTAATTTTTATTCTGTTCTCATTATTTTATTTTAAATATGTAACTGTTTTTTGCTAATATGAAAATAATGTTGCTACATAACTTATAATATCGTTGGTATTTTTAACGGTATTGTTTTAGCTCAATTAGATCCATTCTGATTTTTCTCCAGAAAGCGTACCCATAGTAAAATATAAATTCTAAGTGTTGCGCATTGACTGATATAGTTCCTGGATGCTCAATATTTGTTTAATATATTTTGTCTTAATTTTATATCCATTGAATATAAAACATATGAAATCCTGATAAGTGCTTTCATCAAAGAATTTAATTTTTCTAATTTTTCATATTCATTAATATCGAAGTTTAAAGGCGTTTTTCTTCCAATTTTAACGGGTTTACTCTGTGGTAACAAGTTTAGTGATTCTCTCTCACTTAAGCATAGTTTGCACAAATTGTGTAAAAATGTATATATATTTTACAGCCGTAAAAGTTTGAATACTATCGCTCTCCCCTCTTTTATAATTCACATAAATGCACAGAAGGTAGTGCACTTAGTATATAGTTAAAATTCACTTTTGTGATAATAAAAAAAATAGTACATATTGATTTCTGTTAATGTGAGTATCCTACATCTGGCAGTAATAAAATAGAAAATGCAAATAATGCTATATTAACTAGACATCACTCTCTCATAGATGCCAAATAGATTTTCATTCGCAAAAATGCACTATTTAACCCAAAACTCTGGAGACGAGATTTCCAAATCTTTGAAACTTTCTGACTCTTATAAAAAAAAAAAAACGTATTAAAGCGCAAGCAAACACTACGCAGAAAATATACTAACTGCAGGAAAGAAATCCTTCGGATTTTCAAATACAATATCTGTGGAAAATGTATTTTTTGTTACGTAAATTACAACGTCACATGATATTTCTGCGGATACGCAAACAACCTGAGAACATGTTGATTTTTCTTAGTATGATGGAAGTAAATTTACAAAAACACAGATTATGTAGAGTAAGTGTGCCAGAAGAAATTGACGCAGAAAAGACTTAAAAGTATAAAATACTTTTTTCCAAATAAGAATTACATAGGTGTGGACATCATAACGAGAAAGACAATTTAATCATCCTAGGCATGGTGGCTGGCATTCTAAAATGTGCAAGTTGTATTTTTCTTCTGTTTTTTTTCTAGGTAATATGTGTCCCATAATTAATGTATTAGAAATGCGGTACTGCGTGCATGTCTTACTACGTGCGGTAACGGTTGGTGTATTGTGTCATCGTATACAGGGAAGTAACGACAGGACTATTCGGATGACTGTGTTTTGTTTTAAAAACTATGATTTTAAATACAATAAAAATGTAAGTATTGAAGTTGTTGTTATCGGAGATAAAGTTAATAAAGCGTTACTGTGGCGACTATTAGTCAGCTAAATACAATTACAATTAAAAGATATCGCAATAGAAAATCATGATTGACAATAACAGTAAATGTAACAGTTAAGATATTTTTAAAATGCGATAATTCCCCATTTTATAAGAAACAAGAACCAGTGTTTACATCTACAAATTTACATTTTGGAAATATATAATTGCCCCACATGATCAACCCCGTCCTTGCGTTGTGTTTAAGTTTCTCCTCCTGCGCTGCCAAACAAATACAATAATGACGCCATAAAAATGTAGAAGGAAGAAATGGAAATAGGAAGAAAGCATGCCTCGTATATTAAGATTGTTAGAAGTATTAAAAAGTAATCGGCTGAACGAAATACTTTGAAAGAAAGAAAGAGTCAAAAACAAAGTTTTGCTAAGTGTTATAAGATAGCAAAAAGAAGACTGCGTTCTTGATGAATTATCATTGCTCACGAATTTCTTGTGTGTGTGTCAAACAACAACAAAAAACAATGAAGCCATCCAGATTGGATTTACTGATTACATTACTCACTGTGTTATTTGCGTATGTTTATTTGTTGCGTATTTTATTTGTAGTGTGTGTTATGTTTTTGTGCTTTATCTTTGATATTGGTTTCGGTTATTTGTGTTTAGTGTTATTTGTTGTGTCTGGTATTGTCTTCTATTCTTAACTTGTAATTAGATATAAAGTTTCGAAGTGTAATTAAGCTAAAAGCTTTGATATGACTCCGCTTATAAAAAGTAGTGTTATTCTGACACCGAGTTGTCGTTCTATTTGCTTTCGAGGTTAGCTTAGCTTTTAGAAGGTGGCAAATGTATCTCTGAGAAGATGTGAGATTATATAAGTCTTTGTATATCCATTGTATGAATGTAAAACGGTGTATGAAAAGCTTTAAAAATTAAATAATAAAAATGCTCCGTACAGAAACCGACTGTAACTAGCGACGTATAATACTGTAATAAGATTACGTCACGCAGTTTTACTTAGTTGTAAAAAGAGTGGCTGAAACCTATGTCAACAAAAGCAACACAATTGTGCCACTACATAAAATCCGTAAATTACAAATTCTTGCAAATATACGGTTAAGTATTAAAATCTTCAATATGCAGTGTATTTTGTAGAATATATACTAACATAGATGTATGTATATATGCGTGTATAATATATGCCAACATATATGTATGTATACATGTGTATAAATATATAGATATACACACACACACACATATATATATATACGCACATTTGTATAAATACACAGGCATATAGAAAAAAAGATTGAGATAGACTCAAACTGTAAACTTTTACACACAGTCTAGGGCGCAATGAGCAAAATGCATATAATACATGGCATGTGTTTTTCCTTTAACACCGACATTTATTTCCGGGTTCTTTTTCTAAATAAAACGTTATTTTGAAGGTTATCTGTAACATGCTCTCGAAAGTCATCCCATCCTCTAACGTGATCTTTATTTTAATAGTATTTTTCCCTCGCGATGACGTCATTCTGCATGCATTTTCATACGCGCGTATCTTTTACAGATAGATGTATCTATATACTATCTTAGCAGTTCATCATCTCATTTACAAACATCCTAAAATCGAAACTATATCCACGATTATAACAAGATTTACACGACGGAAAAATGTTGGAATATGTCACTTAATAGAATACATCATACATATATTTGTATAGCCATCAAAATTAAGTGTCTCATATAATCTATAATTTATTAAGTAAATATACTTCTCAACAAATGTGTATAATGCGTTAATACTATGGGGATTCTCTTATGAAACTCAATTATAATGAAATCGACAACGGTATTTAATACGATTTCAATGTTACAGTGTTATTCAAAGTAAAACCATAGATTATGGAACATGTTTTTATTTCCTGAAGAGTTGCCCTTTCTTGTGGCCTATATACGTAACATTATAACAGGGTAATGGAGGAGCTGAGCGCAAAAATAAGTTATCACATGAACCTTGAAGCAGCTAACGTAAGACAGCAGTTTTTTTTTTATTCTGGAAGAAAAGAATGAGGATCGGGTCAAACTGAATATGTGGCCTATTACTACAACGATGCAAAAATATTCTTCGAATCGATAACGATAGGTTCTGCAGATCTCCCTTGCTGGCAAATAATTACCCAAACATTATAAGAGAAACATAGCCACAGCCATACATTGTTCTGTCATTAAAAACTATGAAATATATGCTGTTGATTGAATTGACAGTAGCTTATGAGAGACGAGTAGAAGAACACTCTCAATAAAAATAGAGAACTATGAAGATCTGGAAAGAGAGCTAGCCCGTGGACTCATAACCACTGTTAAGCCAACTTGAAATTAAAGGCCAAAAAAGCGGCAGTCAGCAAATTCCCTATAATGATAACCAAATATTACGCAATATTGTTCTGTGCAAAAAGGAATACCTCATGATATAGTAGCAGGTATCTACAGTGTAGTAATCTCTGCGAGCAGATTTATTTATTTTATTATTTATATTATAATTATGTTTATTTATTCTTTCTTTCTAATCATTGTATATTTTTTATTTTAGTTTGTTTCATGTTACTTATTTATTTTGCCATTTTTCTTAGATTTTTTTCCTTCTTTTCGATTTTAGCGTCTCTTCACTTAACAAATATGTTAGAGGTATACTTTAAACATTTAAAGATAACGCAAAAGCGGTTGCTCATAACAAGTGAGACATACTAATTAAACAGATTTCTATTGCATTATTTTAAATTCAAGTTTTAATAATCGGACCTCACATCTGTAAGGTGTGGCCGATATGCGAAACATCCGTGCAGAGGAAGACCCTAAAGGGTACGTATTTTCTTCTAACGACCGATGGTGTCTCCAACAAAATGAAAACACACCACAAAAATTGGAAAATCTAAAGACTACGAGAGTAAGGTTTTATGTCCACCATTTACAAATAAGAGCCATGTCAAAAAAATAAACGTCAGCTTACTCCGAGTAACCCGTGCTAACGAATGGTCTCAATTACGCCAGAACCATCAAGCAGATATGATAAATTTAATAGAAGAAACTGCATTGAATAAATCCACGACATAAGGAGATAAACTAAAGTAAAAAGTGAGGCAAGGCCTCCAAAACCGATTCTCTCAAAGTAAGAAGTATTGGCTATCAATCAGTGCGCAGTGACAATGATATCATAATACTACTAGCATACGAACACAATGTTACAGTATTAATGGATAGAGTTGAATATTCCAAGAAATTGACATATATAATAGAACCTGGTCGCTACTGTAAAGAGAAAATTAATCTGATTTTGAAAAAATGAAACTATTACAGATCCTCGGTAAGAAAAAAAACATAATTTCACTTACAAAATATAGACATTACAGCATGCTACCATACCTATACTTCCTCTATAAAATTTATGAGGACAGTTCCATTAAAACCAATCATCAGCGCTTGAGTTTCAGCATGTCATCCATTGAGATGATTCCTGGTGGATATAGTCACTCCACTCATGGGCAAATTTCGATCGTACATCAAAAATTAAACTCTCTGCGTGAAAATAGCCAACAATGTTCCCATTCATCCCAACCTGATGTTGAGTCTAGATGAAGTGAATCTGTTCAGGAAAGCACCCACTGATGAGATTTTGCCAATGGTACGGGACAAGATGACTTCTGATGTCTCAAGGCACCAACAGACAAATATCCCAATTAACAACATAGTAGAACTGTCGATTTCTGTGAAGTGACTATATACCTCGGGATGGAATCTGATATATATCGGTTCAAAAGAGTTTTGGTGGTGGGATCACCATTGTCTCGAGTATTTACGTAAACATACAATAAATACTTAATAAAAATAGTATTAGACTAACACCACTAATGCAAACAACGTCATTGTGATATGTGGATGCCACATTCATACTCTGGCCCCACCAGAAAGATGTTAAAAACATTACTAGATCACGTGAACTCTATACATCCAACTATACAGTTCACGATGGAAAAAGAACAGAACAGCAATCGTGCTTAGATGTGCTGGTTACCACCGCTGGGCAGGGGTTTATCATCTGCATATCGAAAGCCAAATTCCATTGGATAAAACTTAAACTTTTTCTCCACTATCTACAAAATGTAAAAAATGGAACTGTCCGTTTTCCACAATACCGAGGAAAAGCTATATGTAGAATCAAAAGGAAAGGGAGTTTAATAAAGAAAAATCTTTACCGAAACAACTATCCGGAGAGCATGAGATCAGTTCCAAGAAATATGGACTCGACCCCAAACGACACCATTCAGAATCTACCACATTTTTTTTTATCTCATACATGAAGTATTGTCAGAAAAAAAAATCCTAAAAAATGTGCAGTCCATATGCCATAAGTACAGTATTATAAACGAGTCAACTCTCCGAAAACCGCATGTGAAAGTCCAGCACCCTATAAAAAATCGTGACAAAGAACTGTGTGAAGGAATCTCCATTTAAATGTAGAAAACTATACACAGAGAAGGCATGCCCCCCCCAAAAAAAAACGTTTACAAGAAAATCGAAAACCGTAATACGCAGAGAGATCGGAAAATCAGGTATGGCTGGCCATATATGAAGCGAAAAAGGGAATCATCTATCATTATGAGACGAAGTAAAAATAGTAGACAGAGGTGGACAGTACGACTACTGAAGAAGCAGCACATATGCTAGGAGACACGCAATTCATAAGTAGATCAAGTATAGAATTTAAACGATATGGGAATCGTTAATTATAAATAATAGATGATACATAAGGTCATAAGTAACTATCACTAATATATATATATATATATATATATATATATATAGTAATTTATAAAATATATATGGCAATTAAGCCACACTGAATATTCCACGTTTCATCCACTCTAGGACTCTCCAGGCTTATGGTTCTTTATCGTTTTTATATTCTCCTCTTCTATTGAGATTTTAGTTAGCCAATCAGCTTTCTAGTATCCACCGCGCCCTTCTAATCAGTCAATGAACATGCATTTATCGGACAGAGGCCTATTTGACCTCTGGTTGACCTGTTCCTTTGTGTGTTCTCTATTTTGTTTTTTGATCTGTTTTAAAACTAGCTTAGTGTTTTCTTTGTTTATTTTAGTTTATATATAAATATATATATATATATATATATGTGTACATACATATATGCAAATATATATATGCAGATATATACATACATTTATGTGTGATCGTTTATGTATATTCAGGCTTATTTAATTTATTTATTTGTTTATTTTCTATTGTTTTTGTTAGTTTTAAAACTATTTTGTATCGCTATCCTAGAGTAAATTTTAATAATAAAAACAGTAAACAACCACAGAATTCGCGCATAAGCCTGAAGCGCCCTTGAGTGGAGGAAACGTGGAATATTCAGTGTAGCTTAATCGCCATATATATTTTATAAATTGCCAACTAGCTCTACCTACGTACTGAGCACTTTTGAAGTAAATACTTAAAGTTTACGCATAAATCTATAGATTCGTATATTAATTTTATGTGAGTAAATCAACTAGTTATATATATATATATATATATATATATATATATAGAGAGAGAGAGAGAGAGAGAGGAATATATATATATATAGGAATATATATATATATACATATATACGTGCATATATATATACATATATATATATATATACAGGAATATATATATATATATATATACATATATACGTGCATATATATACATATATATATATATATATATATATATATATATATATATATATATATATAAGTAAGCTCATTAGTAATAAAAGTGATAATTTTATTTAGGAATAATAAATAGGTTCATGGCTCTTAAAATAGAAATATGTGGCAGAACCCGTCCCGCAATGGTTAAATTATTTGAAAAGTCAATTGTAAAAAGTGATATTCTCCTAAAGGTTGAGACTAAAGGTTGAGACTATTCTCAGTGTGTGCTGTTGAAGTATACAACTGCAGACAACTTTGGACATAGATTTATTTATGGGTAAGGGAACCTTATCATCCTACCTCTGGTAATTAAATAAAGTCTTCTGTTCGACACTCATCGCAAATTCCTGGATTCGATAGAAGCATTCCTGATTTCGATAGAAACGTCTCCGAGTTCGACAAAAACACCTGAAGAAGATCGGATGTTACCTCGGCTAAAAATAGTAGTTCTATAAATGCAAATAATCTGAACAACATATATGTTACTATCAGGTTTGGACCGACGTTGCTTGGATGTAAAATACTCTCAAATATTATATGTATTATATTTTAAACATCTTTCGTGTATATTACAGTAAAGGTATTTATTTATCGATCATTTTATATATGTTACCCAATATATAGTTTTGATTTACAAAGTAAAGAAAAGTGCCATCAGTGAGAATCGAAATGTAAACTGAAAACAACAATAAAACACTGAATAATGCACACATGCAGAGAGACAGGCAGACGTAATGTAAACAAGGTACCGAATATAAAACGGAACGAAGTCTAAATTTTAGTTACATTTTTACAACAACAGCAAAACAAAGTACTGTTTACAGGTTTTGCCTTACTTAGCATATTAATGTTTTTTTTAAAGTAAAAATACTATTTAGGTTTGGATATTAATTCCTAAATTCATTTCACTCTAAATAATTTAGTTTACTGAAATATGGATTTCATAGGATCTTTAATTTACTGTACAGTGGTTGATTTAATACTAACCCTCATTTTCAATGAAAGGAAAGCCACCACTTGTGGTTAATTTTAATTAAATTTCAAATTTCTTAATTTACACATATTGTAAACGCATCTTGTGTACAGTAAGCGAGACCATGTTCTACTAATAAATCATGCTAATTAGTAGGTCGCGGCGTGAGCAAAGTTTCCTTTGAGTGATAATAAAATGTAGTATCTGGATTATAAATTGAATATTCTACTTGATTCCACTTCGGTTAATCAAGTTAAGGGAAGTTCGGTGGGACGTGTCACACGCGATGGTACCCCAAGTTCACGTTCGGTGGATTTGTAACACCCGGTGACACGCCAGGTTCGATTCTGGGCAGCACACCTTGTAGCCCTGCCCAGAGAAAAGGCAAACCGCATGGCAGATAAGATCTGTCCACCTTGCTAGATGACGAGCCTCTTGGTGGTGTCCTCCGCACCATTGAAGGACGTAGGTTACTTCCGTGGCTACTCCTTAACATCATTTGCCGTCGTCGGCCCCAAGCGTCTCCTCCAGCTTGGGAGTATGATCAGGGTAGTGGATCCATACACCGGCTGCCTGATGGAATTACACTGCTCCCGAAGGCAGGTGTAAGGCCAATCAGGTCTATGGAGTTGCCATAAATGGCATATACCTACCCTAATCAGAATACATCTGTTAATATCCTGTTAATATCATCGATTAGATACTAAAGTTTCAGACTATAAAAAAAAACATTTGAAAAACCATTTTTCATAACTTCACGTGGGTGTACATTTTTCAATTATCACGTTGTAGTTTCGTTGAACACGAAATTGAAAACTAGACTCCCCGTAAAAAGTTATAATTAATGTTTTTCAATTTATTTTTAAAGTCTGTAGTTGATGATATAAGGAGGACAAAGTAAAAATAAAGAAAAATTGTGGAATGTCGAATTGATCCAATCTTTCTAATGTCTTCCCCCCCACACACTAAAAAAAAACAAACAAAAAAAAGACGAAAAGAACATTTCTTATAAATACTAGCAATAATCTAATTTCGGGGTTTCCTTCAGTATTTCCAATAAGGGGGATCGATTTACTAGAACTTTGGATTAGAACTGAGCACCCATTAAACATATTTAATTGCATTGCATTTTGGTTAAATTTGTCAGTTTCAATCGCTGATAATCCATTCAAACATGTTAAAAACAGTTGAAATTTAAAAGAATATTACTGTTGCAGAACTTTACATGCGATCAATTATGGTTAGGGTCCGAATGGCAATCACCGGTTTCTGCCGAGCGTTCTTAAAATGTTGAAACACTAAATCAACATTATTTTTACATAATTATTTAATGATGGGCTATTGTTTCTGTTTATTTTCTTAATATCTATTGACAAAAAATTAATTTGTAAATAGTATGGGTAATATGAACATTTGTGTAATTTCACATTAAATTAACAGCTTTCATACACATCAATCATTTTTTCTTATGTTAAAAAAAAAATCTTTGTGCAAGGAGACACGACAACAGCCAATTTTATTCATAAAAATGTAATTTCTCTTGCAAAAATTTCCCTTACAATTTACGGTTAAAAATTCATCCTTTCTTGAAAAAAAAACAACAATTCTGTTGATAACAAAAATAATAATAAAATAAAAAACAATACCAAATGCCAATTTTCCTGAGAAATATATATATATATATATATATATATATATATATATATATATATATTAAATTTAGAGTAGGTTTGTGTTTTTTTTATTTATTTCGATTTTTTCCGGTTTGTTTTAAAATTTGTCTGCATCTGTTACGTGGCTCGGCTTCTTCGATTACTGCCGGTCGAGCTCTAGGCAAAATTTACTAGAAGTCCCGAGCAACTGGGTCAAATTTTGCACAGTACCAAACATATATATGCGCCGTTCATTATATAGGTATGTCGATAAAACGGGTGCTTCTTCATAAAAAAACAGATAATTCCTTACATCTTTTGTAAATTACAACAATAATTAATGTTATCTTGCTAATTGAAATGTGAAAATTTATTCGGTCTTCAATAACTACACGAAACACTGTTTTCGGCTTTGTTTATTTAGTTTCGTGATATGTCACGTAAAGACAAGGGGAATAGCTGAAATTCCTATCTTCTTTGAAAATAATATTGATGAAACATATATTTAATAACTTGACATCAGCCTAAATAAAACAAAATGTTAAGGGGTCATAATAGGGGTCAAAGCTAAAAAAGTTGACCGTGTTTTTTGGCTCAACATATACCTCCAAACAACCAGGCAACGCCGGACATCCATGCTAGTCTATATATCTATAAGATATAATGTGTCTGTGTATCAGTGTGTGTGTGTTTGTGTGTGTACATTTCCTCACGCAATACCTCTATCAATTTTTAAGTCTACAGACTCGAAATTTGATATACAGGGTACTGAGATTTTGCGACTGTTTTTGTGCCAGAAGTTTGATTGTAAAGGGGTTAATGTATAATGATTCGACCCTTGAGCATTCTACCAAACTCATCCGACAATTTTGGGTCTAAACACTTCAAATTTTAGATATAGGTTCCTTAATAACTTGATTTGAGTCCAAAACAATAAATGTTAAGGGGCCATAATAGGGGGGGATTTTTTTTAAATTACCTCTACGGCCTCTACCAAATTACTCAGACAATTTCTGGTATAAGCACTTAAAATTTTACATAAACGATATTCAGAGATTGGGAAGCCTTTGAATCGGTTTGGGTCGAACATTTTTAGTTATCAATATATAAATGCATGTATGCATGTTTGTATGTTAGCATCTCTGCCTAAAACTTTCGGCAGAGGCAAGTTATTTTACCAAGATCAGTATGATTTTGAAGTTCGACCTTTTAGACGACAAATATCGAATAATTGGCTAAACACATTAATATCTTCATCTTCACCTGACCACTTTTCTCCAAGGAGGGGTTGCTTTTTTCGCCGATATTTTTTAAATTCATCCTTTCCTTTCGATTGTCTAGCCTTAATTTAATTATAAGTCACTTCCAGTTTGGCGATGGTCGTAACAGCAAAGACGTCGGGTTTTTCCCACGTTCTTTTCCTCATTCGCGGTACGGGTTCGAGACTGCCTTCCTAGTACCACTATTTTTTTTTCTCAAGATACACATCCAACCACCGGGGCAACGCGTGACCGAAATGCTAGTACATATATATATATATGAATTCTTTTGAATTCTTTTTTTTCTTCCGTAATAGTTTACATTTCTTACCTATATATTTCACCATAAACCTTGACGGGGATTTCGTGTATACACACACACTCACGTGTGTATGCTCTAATTTCAATTTTAGTTATGAATGCCCACTTACACTGCAAGGAAAATCATAATTCTCACAAGAATATTATAATTATTTGTGGATGTTATCCAGTCAGTCTCATCGATTATCGTCCGGCTCGTTCTTTTATATAATTTTGTTTTTAACAATTATTGTTCCGCTCGAAGCGTTCTCTTTGTCCTTTCAAACCCTGCACCCAAATGTTTATCCTGCAAGCTTTCGCTCCGCGGGTAATTTCTGCTCTTTCCCCCTTTAACAAATTATTAACGTAAAAAACACCGGACCCCGACCAGCAGGCCATTCATTTTCTCACTCATTCATTCATTCGTTTATTTATCTGCTCATTTGTTGATGTTTGCCCCATTCGATTGTCCTTACTGGACGATGCATTTTTTTTTTTTTTTTTTTTGTGAATCACATTCAAGCTTGATTAAATATATTGTTCCGGCTTCTACAATCAAGACTTATCCCCCCTGTTTCCCCGGCTAGATTTTAGCCATGACCCTGGGGCCGCCTCGTCGAAAACCCAGAGGCCGAATATAGCCGACAGTTTGGCGGCATTCTGGACATTAATTCAGGCGCAGCCGAAGCAGAGACGAAAATCGAAGGCGCCTGTGTGATAAGCATAACAATGAGGAGTAGGAGGCGGCTACTTGCAGGAATCACTAAAAGACACTGATAATGGCGAGACTGGGAAAACAATATCTATCCGAATATTCAATGCGGGGCGCGGGGGTCGTGAGAGCCAAACATCTGTATTTATATTGATAAAAACAAGCTATTCAACTCGAGATAAAACGGGCAAAAAATAATGCAAATCGGATATAGAGATTGGCCATTCTCAGGACTGCCTTAATTTTGTGTCCGTAACCGTGTACTATTCCGTTTGGTTCTAGTGAACATCATGTAATGTTAATAATTAACATACGCAAGAAGATAATTGCTACCGAACGTGGGAATTTCATATAACAGAAAAAAAAACAAACTATTTTTTCATTAGCTTTTAAAAAAAAATTGAAATCAAGATAGAGCAGATTTAGTAAAATTATATAACAGTTTAACTGACCAGGCGCTGTTAGAAGGGACTTATCCTGCCTTGATAGGGTTCAGGTGAACTTCGTGGCGTGGTGGTTGGTGCCCTTTTCTATTCCCTGCAACCTCTTTCCACAATGGAGCGCTGCGAGCCTGTCTCTGCTTTGTCATTGCTTTCGTGGAAGGAGCTCATCTGGGTTCCAGTCAATGGTACCCCCACTCACCGGACTTTCACAAGAAGCGCTCGTCTGGCCGAAGCCCTATCGGTTCTTTTCCTCACTCTTTATATGTGGCTGGGCTAAAATGGAGATTTCAGGGAACAGAGTGTCTTTCTTGTGACTGAACGCCTGTGGAACTGTTTTCCGTTTGTCGGTGTTGTAATATGCATGTCTTCGAGTCCAGCTTGAACAAGTTTTTGATGAGCTGTTTCACTTAAGTTAACAAATTTACCAAATTTCCATAACTAACGTTTACTTTATTGTCCAATTGACTACTGTACCCTCTTTAAACGTCATCCTCTAGTGCCCTCTTGGCCTTGATAATTGGTAATGCCTATGTAAAAACCAGAAAAAAGAATAAAATTACATTTTTACTCCAGCTCATCCGTTAGGGGGATAAATTTACCGTTTCACCATCTACAAGTATGTTTATATGTATACCCTTGAACCAACGTTGTTTCGGGTATTATATTCCATATTTCCCCGGACAATTCCTGATTAACCTGATGTTAACTTAATAAATAAATGAAAGGAAGCCATCGAATAATTTAAGAATCTAGCACTGGCTTCGGTGTCCACTTCTTAATTTTGTTGACCATTGAATTTACAGAAGTTATCAACTCAATTTTCTTATAAAAAGAAGCTGTGTCATCTACCCAAAAGTGACTCATTTCTATCAACGAATCAAATAAAGATTATGTATATAAAATAAAAGAAAAATACTATATCGCATTGGGTGCTTTTAAGATATAAAATTATAATCACAGACTTGACCTTCCTGATTTGATTCTGTACCAATTTGAAATTCATATGTATGTCGCCATTTCATATGGCCAACATCCACGCTTATTGTCTTTTTAAGTAGATTTTTTTTACAATGCATTGGGAACGAATAATAATAATAATAATAATAATAATAATAATAATAATAATAATAATAATCATAATAATAATCATAATAATAATAATAATAATAATAATAATAATAATAAAACTGCGCATGAAAATTAGCTTGCCTGAAGTCTGAATGCCTCAGGCTATTCATCCTGTCTCCAATGCCAGTCAACCGCACTTAGTCCGATAACTGGCGAGAAAAACACGCCCTACATATTCTTGAGTATAATCGATCATCACCCCGGGTTAATTTAAATGTCTTCCAATCACAAATGCCGCGGGGTTTGGCAAACTTATGAGAGAGGCATTTGACGCCTCTGATAATACTCACTATTTTTTTGTTTCTAATTGAGACTGATTTGTCTGTTGAAACTGAGATAGTCTGTTTTCACAACTCTCCAGACTGTCACAAGAGTGCTTGAGGGTAAAATGTTCTAAATTCATCATAGCAGTGGTGATTAAATTTTGTTTAAAAATGTAGTGGATCACAAATGTCAGACCATCACAACTAAATAAAATAAAATAAATGTATCACATAAGCCCTAACGCTGTAAAAATTAGACTTCACTATTATAGACGTACTCCATTTATTTAAACTTTTTTCGCTAAGCATATCGACAAATGTTTAACTAACTAAGAAATAGGCATGACAAAAGGAGGTCGGGGAAGTAAGAGGGTGACCTCGCGTTTTATAAAGGACTTTTTGTGTACAGATGTCTCCGAAATTAAGCTAAGGAAAGGAAGGGATAAAAATTTGCGAACACTAGCCCATCTGAAAATAAGAACCCACTTAAATACATATAAAAAAATATAATAACGGGTTCTTTCTCGGTAATGGTTTTATTCTTCTTATAAAAATTATTTCAAGACAATTCGTGGCGGTCCGTGCACAATGCATTTGAAAATACGAAGCATTGATATGAGACGATTATAGGTATGGTTAATAGTTGCTGTTTTTTTTGTATTGTTTCATGCATTGTCTTCGTATGGAAGTACTGGAATAAGCGATTAAAGATTGTCGAATTAAACACTTACTATCGAAGTAACCAAGGATGTATTGCGTTTGATTTCAAAATATGAATTCACAAAGAATCGACAATCTGTGAATCAATACCATTCCTTTTACTGGGCTGTAACCGCTAAACCAGGCTTATCTAGGAGTATGATTAATACGTGTAAGGTAGACGAGTAAAACACATCGTGACGATACATAATGTTTAAATAGTTGTAGGTCTATTTCTCTAAAATGAAAATGGTCCACTGAGATAGAGCTTACATTACATTGAAAACGCCCATGTAAGAGTTTACTGAAAAGTACCCTAGAATTATTGTGCGTCTCTGACAAAGCATTCTATTAAAAAAGCATGTGTCATGAAACGCTTGTTTAGTATTAGGCACAAGCTGACAGTTGCGGAATTGTTGTTATAGTTATACGAGTATTTTATAGAAAGTTTTAGAAAGGGATAGATTACATTTACTCCCATCATTTGCCATAGAAAGTTACGATAGAGCCCAAGCAGACACACAACAAAACTTATGTGGGAAAGCAAACGTACAGAGCCAAAAAAGGATTCGACCACTAGATTTCGAAGATATTTTTTTACTCTCTCTTATCAGGAAATATTATTTTAGGAGCTATTCTACAGATGGAAAAACAGTAACTAATATTAAGGCTTATCATGCTGCTGCACACGCAAGGGGTCCAATTCGGAGATAGATACATTTTGAAGTAACAGTAGTGTTCCCCTTTTCCAGTGAGTCTGGCAAAGAATGCGTGAATTCAATTAAAGCATTTAACACAAAATAGGTTTAAAGAGTTCTATAAATAACTATGTTATGATGTTTTCATAACGCCGTCTTTTTATATGGCATAACAGATCCTAGGATATAAGCAAATATTTTTTTAGTAACTGATTATATCTTAAAAATGAAGACGCATTTACATCTGTAATTTGCTATTCGTTGCGATTAAGTCACTGTTACTCGTTTTTCAAAATATTACTGTTACTTTCAATCTTTCTAAAAAAAATTGTGGTTTAAGGCAATGCGTTTAGTATATATACTAACACGATAACCTTCGATATATTTTATGTAGTATTATGTTTATAATGGGCCAAATCTTCCAAAACTAAATAAAAAAACAGACTCTTTAAATTGGTTATAGATTACAAAAACTTACACTGGGGCAATTTGATGTGGAGTAAGTTAGTATAAATCTATATTATCAGTGTAATGTGCTTAGTATTATATGATGGTCTTCAAAGAAAATTTAGTATGTTATTGAAAAACTTTATCTTCACTTAATAGAAATTTATTTCAAATTTCTGATTAATGTATCAATGAGAATTCACTTAAGTTAATTGTAATAGATTTCTATACCTAAAGAGTGTATGTAATATATAAGACATACGTTTACTTGTCCTGCGTCATATTTATTTCAGTGTCCATGTCATTGTACGATATGGTGAAATAGCGGTTGAGAATATGTTGTATTGTGACAACATTACTTATGTCTCCGTCCCAGTTCACTGGAAAATAAATGAGTTTCTCTTTCAGAAATTCTGTGATTACTCCTCTTTATCATTGTTTAATAAGTCTACTTATTATAGAAGGATGCACTATTATAAGCACAGCGTTCTTGTAATACATACAAACCATACCAAATAAAATAGAAAGGCTTATAGGTTGCTAGGTAAATAAAAGCTGGTATATAACAGCCTTTAGAAAGGCACAATATAAATATATATATATATATATAAAATGATTAATAAAACATGTAAAAACATCTTGAAAAAGATTTAAAGACATATTTAATTTTAAAAAAAGGAGCACAAGATAAGTGGATTGTCCTTAATCCGCGGAGTTTCGAAGAAATACTCTCTCTCTCTCTCTCTCTCTCTCTCTCTATATATATATATATATATATATATATATATATATATATATATATATGCATATAAATGTGTGCATATATACATTTAACATTCATTTTGGATATAAGGTACAATATTCTTCAACATCAATATCTAATTCCTTTATTCTAGGTATCTTAACTGTTTTAAATCCTTTAATTTTCTTGACTTGTTTAGCAAATAAGGTGAACAAATTTTCTTATATTTTTCCATTGAAGAGATCAATAAGCATCGGAATCTCATGTGTTAAGGACATACATTTATTAAATTTTACTTTTTGTTTTACAAGAATAAAAATTGATATTTGAAGATTAACTTTTTCAAATCATCACATTTAAATAAATAAATGTATACATATGTATATATATATATATATGTATATATATATATATATTCGATTATTAATAATATAATTATATATGAAGTGTCTTATCCCAATTGTCACAATCGAATCAGCTCTATAAAAATACATTTAGATTTAAGCACGAATATATTTCTTGTCAGTATTTCAAAATAAAATATGTGTTTAATTCACACACTTAGTGTTTTATTGTAAATAAACTTGCTATCCATACGTATTTATTGAATGTAAAAAAATCATCAAACCAGAGACAGATGTTTCTATCTATTCGGGAACACGGAATTTTTGGTTTTCCTTAGAACAGCAACAGAAAAATTTTAGTAAAAAAGTAATGGGCATCTTTTTAAATTTTTCAGAGCAATAAACAATCCTAGTTATTATTACCTAAACGATGAAGTAATAAAATTTTCTAAGAACATACACAGTTATCCATGATACATTTTAATAAACATTTTGTGTTGAAGTTCAATATGGATGTTAAATGTTTGCGCTAAATAATTATGTGATTAAGACAATGTCATGTATAAAATGTTTAAATTTAATAGAAAAATGGGCTTTCAAATTATTTCCTAACTAAAATAAGGAGATGAACACAGTTAAACCATGTACATAATCGTGCTGTAAACGACCAAAAAAGGACGTAAATAGAAACGTTTTTTTTTAATGTATGTAGTCATATAAAGTTTTGGCCTGTAAATATTATTAAACCATTTATTGTTTAATACATAAGCATTAAGCAGACTTATATTACATTACTAAAACACGAATATACAACGGTAAATAGTAACCATTCCAATTATGAACTGCATGTCATTTATATTTAATAAGATTTCACTGATATGCCGCCATAAATCCTTAAGGCAGACTTTTTGTATTTTTACATAATTATATGATATATAAATATTTAAAAGTTTCTATATTTTACCATGCGTAGTTACCAATAGAATTCCATGAAAATCATATTAATTCCCAGATAAAGATGATTAATTAATTACCATCCATATTAATTTAAATGACAACATTATTACTGTATCAGACCCACTGTATTAATTATTTATGTAAAACTTACTATTAATTTATTTTTATTGTCTTTATTTCTTATCTCCTCTCTATCTTATTTAGCTCTTTATATATATATATATATATATATATATATATATATATATATATATATATATATATATATATAAACGACCTATGTAGATTATGCCTTCATGACAATTTTGCGATCCTGTACGTTAAAGAACCCCAACATCTATTAAACTTTAGAAGAGAAATAACAAACAGCTGTGTTCATAGGATAAAATTTACTCTGGGACACCGATAAACAATACTTGTAAAACTAACAAAAACAATAGAAAATAAACAAATAAATAAAATGAATAAACATGAATATGCATAAAATATCACACATATATGTATATGTATATGTATATATATATATATATATATATATATATATATTAATGAATAAACAAAAAAAATATTTAAAAAAGAAACTAGCCTGGATTTAAAACAGGTCAAGAAACTAGATATCCAGACTAAATAGAGCACACGCAAAGGAGCAGGACAACCAGAGGCCAAATAGTCCTTTTTCCGATAAGGGCATGTTCATTGACTGATGGGAAGGGCACGTTGGATACTAGAAATCTAATTGCCTAACTGAAATCTTAATAGAGCGTGCGTAATTAAAAACGACAGACAACAACAAAATTCGCGCATAAGCCTCAAGAGTTCTAGAGTGGATGAAACGCAGAATATCTAGTGTAGCTTAATCCCATATATATTTTATAACTTATATATATATATATATATATATATATATACATATATATATATATATATATATATATATATATGCATATATTTCTGTAGAAAGCATATTGAGAAATACATATAATATATATTACGGATGTATAAATATTTTTGTTCATATAAAAATGAAAAATAAGATATGTAATTAAAATATGAAATGCAACGCGGTAACTCTTATATGCCGTTCGAATTGAATGAATAAAATTTACCGTTAGTGTGTCATGAATTAGTAATAAGTATATGTTCGCTTACTGCAAGGCAATTGTACAATAAACATTTTAATAATAGTTGCAGGATAAGAATTCATATGACTACATTCATTAAAAATATCAGTAAATTAATGCTCGTTTTTTATCATTTTTAGCATATTTATTTAAAACGATCATTAACTATATGATCTTTCATGAGTTTCGTTAAACATCTTAGCGTCCAAATTTTATCTGATTAAATTCAAAATTTGATTGAGAACATTCCACAAATAATATCTCATATATTTTACGATTATCCTGGTGTGCATTAAGTTTGCACCTAATTTCGAAAATTTGGAAGTATGACTGCAATTCAAAAGAATAAAATACATATGGTCCCAAAAAACCGGAGTTCTATAGAGTGATGATACCATATTCTATAGAAAATATTTTTTTTAATTTCTCATGTGATTTTAATTATTCACCTTCGCTTTTACTAAGATTTAGTGGTTTCTTTTAAAGATGGAAATCAGTCTGCAGTTATTTTTCAAAGAACATACAATTTGTCCTTGAAAATTTATGTGAAAATGTTACGTATCATTAAAGGAAAAAATTAGCAATAAACCCGATCAATGTGCAATTTATTCATATATTTACCGGAGATATCTACTAACTTACTAATCAACTAACTAACTAACTATGTATGTATGTATATATATATATATATATATATATATATATATATATATATATACATATATATATATACACACACACATATATATATATGTGTGTGTGTGTGTTTGTGTTTACATGTGTGTGTTTATGGGTTTGTTACTTGGAGTTTTTCAATATTTGCCCCTCCCTCCAACCATAATAATGATATTTATGAGTTTTTTATGATTAATATCGATTGAATTGTGAAAGTATTAAATAAAGTCAGAACAGATTCGGTAAAGTACAACTCTCTTGAAGATATATAAAACTGCATTTGACAGCTCGGGGACATATAAAACAGTGAATGAAATAATAAGTATTCCACTGTCGTGCATTGTTGGCAGTGACCTGAAGCAGAAGGCACCAGTTGTCATTGTAAGCATTGGTGTTTCCTGTTGATTTGCGATTACTTGTACATACTGACGGATAATGGTGGATATTGTTGGGGCAAGCTGCGATTTAAAATACGGGGATTAGCAACCACGACCTGTATCAGCCTTTATTTTATTGCTCCGAGTTGAAATCGTTTGTCTCCACCTGTCGCGCATTACTGGGCACCGAAATCTACTGTGTGTTACTTGATGCGTCTTGAGGACACTGATGGTCATTGGCGTATAGCGCTTTTTATGAAGCTGTTACGTGAATTTGTGAGTGTTTCTGATTGAAACCGGATACTTTCCCAACTTTTATCTTCACTTCCAAGCATCCACTGACGATCATGACAAATAACGCCTTCCATTGGACTGCTCCGACATTAATTGCAGTCATTGTAGATTTTAAGTGTTTATTTTCGTTGGATCATTGTCGATCACTATGATTCATGACCCTCTTGTACTACACTAGAAAAAAACGCCTGTTTTAAATTGGAGAGGATTATCATCTAGTAAAGGGCGATGTTATTAATTGGCGTTATGATGATAATTGAACAAATTTTAAGGTGCTTATTTTAACTTCTTGAGAAGGCCGGGCACTGGCGGAGACTGACGGCAAAATATTTTTCTTAGATTTCGGGTACTGTCATCGATTGGCGGTCACCGTTATTCATGGATGCCAATTATTACTTGATTCCGATAATAGGTACTGACAAACCCTACTATTTCGAATAGAATATTGCTATCTTGAAGGGATTATTGCATGCAATTGCTTTTATGAGAGACGGTAATATACCGATAGCGCTGGTTGTTCTAACTTTCGATCATTGGCCGTCGTCATTGGCGACCATTATTCATGCCGTTATCTTTCAAGCTTTAGTAAAGCAAGTAACATTTATTTCTTGTTCTACTCATTCCTCATTTTAGTGGCGACATATATTTGTAATAAACAGAATACGAATCGTGTTATTATTTCGCGGTGTTGTTTAATCTACATGTAACGCCATGCGCTTTATTTTGTATATACAAATTTTAGTTGAAATTACATAATAGTTACAAAAACTGTCATCTAATGTATAAAAGCGAAAATGCGTGTGCTTGTGTGTGTGTGTATGCCCGCCCAAACTTGATACTGCATTAGTGCCTATTTATTAATGATAAGCGCATGTATTGGTGAGTTAATAAGCGCATGAATATAATACTCACATGAATATGCATGTATAATGTGCATCATATGAGAAATAATTTTGGTGAACTGAATGTTTACTTTTGAATGTTTAATAATCGATGCTCTCGACTACCGCGCCTTCAATAAAGTACTTATACTTATTGTAGTGGCATATATGTTTTAATATTTTGATAATTTGGGGTGAAATTCTTGACCCCCGACGGCGATGACTGCGCTGGCAACTACGAGTGCACTAAACACGACAACTGTAACATCTCCAAAACTTATGATATCTGATGAATGTATCGAGGCTAAAACAACCGTATTAAAGTAGCTATAAATGGTCGTCACGCGTAAAAGTGGTTCTTTTTTGTGTTAACGACATAGTTTTTAGTTATCGATTATTTTTAATATGTTTTAAATTCCCTAAACCCGACATAACTTTAATTCTGCTACTAAATGATTGTAACTGGTTTTAGCATTGTATAGAGTGTGACCCATATTATCAAACGAATGAATGTCACACTATATTCATGAACATTATTTGGTTCTCATTATATATTAACAAAGAAGAAAAACATCCTCATTATATGAATATTTAGAAGGAGCGTATTTATTAACTACAAATATTTGTCACACCTAGCTACGCTACGTTTATGGGTGCATAAATGTGTGCGTGTCTGCTCTGATTTTTGAGAGACGCTAAAAGCAGATAGCGTGTATATTGGGGTGCTGTATTTAGTTGTCCACGAATGTTTCTCGTTGTATTTATTAAGAAATTTTGGCCAGGAACCAGGATTATGTGCTTCACATAATCATGTTGACGTACATTAATTCTTACATAACCAATGTTTAGCCTAATCATTATAATATTATATTCTATTTCTAAATACTTGATGTTGTATGTATGAGGGCATCGTCACTAGTTTGTCAAAAAGTACGAAAAACAATGCCTCAAAGATTCTTAAGGAGATTTACAAGGTATAGGACTTGATTATAAATGGAATATTATAATGATATGCCCTTACGACTGGCTAATGTGAGTGCTGTTTATGTTGCTGTTGTTTTGAACGTGTACTATAGGACATACTAGAGCAAAGAAAAATATATAAACAAAGTGTTGGATATTTATAGTACGGGCAACAATTAAAATATTGCTTTTAATTTACTGGCTTCTAATTATTAGAAAAAAACTGAGATCATACAATCGTTTTTCTCACAAGGTTATATATGATACCAACATTTGATTGTCGGAGACTCCCTTAGCAAAATGGGCATTTAAAATCTTCAGAAAGCGTACGTTCTCTCTTAGAATTAGAATAGTGAACATGTATCTCTTTATATTTGGTCTAATTTAAGACAGGCTTCAGGAAAAATGATGCTAGCGAAGCTGCGTATTAAAATTGAATGATCGACAGATAGTAATTGAATTGAATCAAACTGAATTAATGTGTTTGATCGTTAATTACACAGACTGGGAAAATGTCGCGATAAAAGCTTGTTTGATCATCTTCCTGATGCCCAACTTTGATTAAGACATATTATTCACAATGTCACACGTATTCCCTTCAAGGCCTTAAACAACCATATCATCATGATCCAAAAGCCCAAAATGCAAATAAGAGTGAA